>NW_026521087.1:6262659-6322659 GCF_001660625.3 Ictalurus punctatus
GAAAGGGTTTAGACTTCCCTTGGTTATCCACATTAACCAAAACCCATCTCCTGGTTAAAATGATCAAATTGGTACACCACAAAAATAAAATTAGCCAGGAACAGGCTCCTACTATTTATAAAATTGAAAGACACCTGTCAGAGGTCATCAAACCCGCCTTGCCAAACGCCACAACACACACCCTCATTGAGGGCAATGCAAAAAATTGGGCATATACCACAATGCTGATTCGTAAAAACCACTACCAAGACGCATTGATGGAAGAAACGGTCAAGCTTCAACACATTTCCTCCAAGGAATGGGAAGAGTGCTTCAACACTGTCATCGTGTGGGCAAAACGTGGTATTGGCAAAAGACTGAAGGACAAATCTGCTCATGAAGCTCATGGGTTGGTGGGAGAGAGATAGCAAACTCTGCTTCTCAACGATTCGGAGGTGAGGAGAGAGGAGACAGGGACCCAAAATCCCCCTCCTACTTCTCCTCAGCCACAAAACACACCGGTTAGAGCAGTCACAGTGCAGGCACTAATATTTACTGAGACGGGATTACAATCTCTGCCTGTAATGTCCACTACGGTGTCCACGATGACTGGCCCGCTGCACAATTGGTCCCCCGTTAGAGATGAGGACTCAGACAGCGATTCGGACACTTCCCTAAATCTCCCGGCCTCCCCAAAAGAACAACACAATCATCTGCGGTGTCCTAACCCTTATGTCAGACAGGACGATGACCTCATCTGCCTTGAGGACCAATGGGAGTGCAAGCAAGATAATGTCTGTTCACAAAGAGTGACTTTGAGCCCCAACAAAGTCACTAGCCTCAAGATAGCCACATAGGTGCGTTTATACATAGAACCCAGCTCATCTTCGGCAGTGCAGCGTGACACGCAGGAGGACGGGCCGATAGGACACAAACACCAACAGAAAAAAGACTGACTGGACACTGACAGAAAATTTCTTATTGTTGGTGACTCCAATTTGTCCAGAATGCCATCCTTCAAGAACCCCGACCTACAGATATAAAGCTATCCGGGGGCCAATTTTAAACATGCAGAGGATTTGATCGGCAAAAATGCAGCCTCCACTGACGTTGAACACGTCATTTTGGCGTTGGGCTTCAATAGCAAGGCAACCAATGCCAAAGAAACTGCTAACAGCAGCTGCAGGCGCTCTTGAGAGTGGCCAAAGAAAAATTCCCTCGGGCAGAAATCTGGGTGCCAGAGGTGAATTTTTCTACAATGCTTCCAACCAAGGAGCAAACACAGTTGGCTGTCCTGAATGCCCCTATCACCCAAAACCTGAAACACATTCCAGCCTGGCCCAGTTCGAAATTTCGAACCGAAGGTGACCTGGTTCACTGGACAGCGGACACACCCGGAATCATAACCCAGCACTGGCTGCAACATTTTAAATAAATCTCCCTACAATCCTGCATGTACAGGAGGGGAATAGAAACGTTATAGTTCTATCTAAAAAATTCCATATCACTCCCGCACAACTTAGCCTTGTCGACAAGGGTCTGACATTCATTCCATTGGCCAGAACGGGTAGGAAACAACATGAAATACAAACAGAATTCGACCTACAACAATACCACAGGAGACTCAAATTGGCAGCTTATTTCCATAACAACACAAATCAAAACCCCCCTCCATTCACACCCAAATCGGATTGGACCTCACCGACAGACAAAATACTCACAGTTCCACATGCTGTTTGAGACGGACCTGAAACTTTTTAAAACATATTTTAGACTGTACCAGGAAGAGCCGAACCTCACTCTAGGGGAGATTGACGCTCTCAAACAACTGCAGGATAAGAAACAGATTGTTATGAAACCTGCAGACAAAGGGAGTGCAATAATAATTATGGACCAGGAACAATATTTATGGGAGGGATACAAACAGTTAAATGACCCCAAATATTATAGGAAATTGGAAAAGCCAATCTACATAGACACTATACCTATGGTAAAAGAAATAGCCCAAAACCTGTATACAAAATAATACATTAACGCAAAACAAAAATCCTAGCTGCTGGGGAATGCGGAACCGAGAAGCAGGAGGTTCTACATGCTCCCAAAAATACACAAGGACCAAGCGAAATGGAGCAGGCCCTATGAAATTCCCCTAGGAAGGCCCATAGTATCGGATTGCGGTAGCGAGACCTACTACACAGCCGAATTCTTGGATTTCTATTTGAATCCCCTGTCGATTGGCCACCCTAGCTATATTAAAGACACATAGGATTTCGTTCACAAGGTGAAGGCCTTCCTCTTCACCATGGATATAGACAGCCGATATACGAATATCGATATCCAAGAGAGAATACAGGCGATAAAAAATATATTTGAAAAACACCCTGACGCCTCCAGGTATGACAAGCAGCTCATCTAACTTTTGGTCATCAATTTGAACAGAAATGAATTTTCCTGCAAATAAAAGGCACGGCGATGGGCAAGAAGTTCGCCCCAGCCTAAGCCAACATTTTTATGGCAGAGTGGAAGGTTTCGCCTTATCCAGATGCCACAAACGGCCCCTTCACTATATTCATTGGCCGCGGTGAAACTGACCAGAGAGGTCAGATCCAACTTCCAGAACCTGTTGGGACAGATACAAATGTTCAAAGACCACAAAGTCATTGCAGCATTCCGGAAGAACAAAAATCTACAGGACTAAACTGCACAGAGCTAAACTCCGTGCCCTCCACCACGTAAAACCCAAACATCACGGGCAATATTTTTACAAAAAAGAATACGTCCAAAACAGGACCACAAAGGAAGTCTTCCACACTCACCAATCGGGCACCGTATATAGCAAAAATGCCATTTACCTCATCACCTGCAAAAACTGTGCAGCCCAATATGTGGGCGAGACGGGTAACACCATCCTGGTCAGAATGACCCAGCACAACCACAACATCCTGAAAGGAAAAGAGAAAAATACATACCTGGTCCAACACTTTCTGGAGCACGGATGGGATTCCTTCTGGGTCACGGTCCTGCAGGCCAACCCGCTATGGTCTGTGCTCCAGAGAAAAAGAGCAGAAAAGATCTGGATTAGGAAATTAGGCACTATACATCCCAAAGGCCTGAAAACCCTCCTAAAACCCTACCCTAACCATAACTCCAACCCTAAACCTAACCTTAACCCCTGGCTCCTAACCCCTAACCCTAAACCTAACCTTAACTCCTAACTCCTAACCCTAACCACTAACCCAAGCCCTAACCCTAATCCCTAAACCTAACCGCTAACCCAAATCCCAACCCTAAACCTAACCTTAACCTGTAACTCCTAAACCTAACCTTAACCCCTAACCCCTAAACCTAACTTTAACTCCTAACCCCGACCCTAAACCTAACCTTAACCCCTAAGTCCTAATCGCTAACAAAACCCAAACCCCAACCCGCTAACCGTAACCGCTGACCCAAACCCCCTAACCCTGACCCTAACCTACCCTAACCCTAAACCCTAACCTGCATAACGTAAATAAATAACCTAATCCTAATCTAATCCCTAACCCTTAATCTAACCTCTGACCCCTGAGTCTAACCTAACCCCAACCTCTAAATCTACCCATAACCTATCCCAAACCGTAGCCTAATCCGCATAAAATAAATAAATATCCTAATTGTAACCTACTCCCTAAGCCTAACCATAACCTCTAACCCCTAAGTCTACCCCTGAACCTAATCATAACCTCTGATCCCGTATATCCGCTAACCCCAATCCTAACAATAACCTCTCAAACCGTAGCCTAACCCGCATAAAATAAATAAATAACCTGATTGTAACCTAATCCCTAAACCTAACCATAACCATTAACCTAGCCACAACCTCTGACCCCGAAGTCTAACCTAACCCCAACCTCTAAACCTAACCATAACCTATCCCAAACCGTAGCCTAATCCACATAAAAAAAATAAATAAATATCCTAATTGTAACCTAATCCTATCCTAATCCCTAAACATAACCATAACCGGTGATCCCCAGGTCCAACCCTAACCACAACCTATCCCACACCGTATCCTAACCCGCTGGAAATAAATAAATAAATAAATAAATAAATAACCTGCTTGTAACCTAATCCTAACCTAATCCTTAAACCTAACCATAACCATTGATCCCCAAGTCCAACCGTAACCACAACCTATCCCACACCGTACCCTAACCAGCATGAAATAAATAAATAAATTAATAGATAAATAAATAACCTACTTGTAACCTAATCCTAACCTAATCAAAACCGTTGATCCCTAGGTCTAGGTCTAACCCTAGCCGTATAAGGTGCGAGATGTCCAGCCTATTTTACAAATGTCTTACGGACTGTACTGATTTATCTGTAGTTGTAAATGGATGCGATGTTGACCCGAGATGTTTAACAAATCTCGTGAATCAGATGTGTCTTGTCTGAGGTATGGTGTGCAATTGGTCTGCTTTGTTGCATATAGGTATTAATGCATGTGATCCAATTTGGGCTTCTATCACAAAAATACTAGATCTTGTGACTGAATGTGGCAGATGTGTTAGAATTGCAGACATTTTATGTATGTGTACATATGTGCATGATTTATGTGTAATTCTTCTGTCGAGAAATAAGCAGACTGTTGTCTGTAAAATAAACCATACATTTATCGCATATATGGTTGAGAAAAACACTGTGATGTGTATAAAATTTCTACACTCCCTGGATGATGTATGATAATGTTTGTGTTCTTTTACTGAAATAAATACCATGACATTTAAGACTATCTGAGTTATTCTAAAGTGTCGATATGTCAGAAGAAATGGAAAAAAGTGTATTACACACCTTCAAATGTGGGGTCTTTTGGTGGTAAAAAAAAACTTTTAAAAGACGGCATTTTAAAAGAAACAGGGGTTCGTTTAACAGATAAACAAGTTTCAGATTGGCTTGCCGGCGAGGATGCTTACACGTTACACAGAACTGCACCATTAAAATACAAAAGAAATCGTATTTTTGTCCATGGTATTGATATGCAGTTTCAAGCAAATCTGGCCGATATGTCTGCATACGCCAAGGAAAACGTCAACGTTCATTTTCTGTTGACATGCATAGACATGTTTAGTAAATTTGCATGGACACAGGTTTTAAAAAGCAAATCCGGTGTCGAGGTGCCTAAAGCATTCAAATCTATACTGGATGAGGGCAGGGTGCCCCGTAAACTACAGACAGATAATGGGAAAGAATAAACATGTTTAGTAAACATTTTCAAAGCATGACAAAAAAGTACAACATACAACATTTTGCAACAGCCACCAATTTTAAAGCATGCATCGTCGAACGGTTTAATAGAACCTTAAAAGGGCAGATGTGGAGATATTTAACTGCTACAAACTCCAAACATATACCGATATTCTACAAGACATCACGGATGGATACCTATTGATGTGAACAAAGAAAATGAATCTGATGTGTATAAAAACCTATATGGACCTATATAAGACAGACCCAGCGTAACTCCCAAATTTAAATATAAAGTTGACGACATTGTTAGAATTTCTAAAGTGAGATGTCTGTTCACAAAAGGTTATAAAGAAAACTATACACACAAGTTTTTTCACTATATGAGAATGCATATCCCGCGAATGTCCCATCTATAGATTGTGTGATTATGACGGCGATGTCGTCCATGGTGTTTCTTATGAAGAGGAATTACAAAAAATATTTGTGAACAAAAACAAAACATTTAAAGTGTAAAAAATTTTAGACAAGAAGAAACAAGGCCGAAAAACATTGGTTTTGATTAGATGGCTCGGATGGCCCTCAAAATTCACATCATGGATTGACCAGAAAGAACTGGTCGATGTATAGACCCATAAAACAAACGAAACCTTGTAGATAGCACACATTCATGTAAAAGTCCAACCATGACTGAGGGTGGATTTTATGTAACGCTTCCCTTTAATGCCTCAACGACTGTTTATCCGGAAAATCGTATCTCATGTTATACAACTCGATTATGGAAACTATCAATCTAAAAGGAGAATGGCAAGTCGGGTTAATCGAATTTGAATATCCGCTGTTGTGGTACACATTTAATGAGGAAGATGCTACGTTCATTTTCAACTATGGTGAAACAACGAAGACTGAGAATCGGGTCACCGAATATAATATTGAATGCAATATATCAAACGCTTCTTACAGGTTAAAGACTGGATATTATGACGACGTCGTTTTTTTTTTTTTTTCAACGTGTCCCTGACACAACGTGCTAGTATCGGCTATGATCATGTTAAAAATAAAGTGTTTCTGAAAGGCCCTCCGAAGACATCGCTGACATTTTATGGAAAGATGGCCAATATTTTAGGATAAAAATCAGGGGTTGCTATTGAAACTACGGACCATGTTCTTGAAAGGTCTGGTATGACTTATGCGCCTTTTCAGGCTGACATTAATGCGGGGTTTTACAGTATGTATATTTATACCGATATCATAGAATACCAGACCGTGGGAGATTTCTATATACCGCTGCTTAGATGTGTACATATAAAGAGGAGAATCACAAGATTGTTAGTTTAAGATACGACACCCCACACTACGTATCGGTTAATAAATCGTCCGTCAGTGAGATAACCATACAAGTGAAAGACGATCAAAATCGAGACGTGCGCTTCAGTTACAGGAAGGTGTGTTCCAAGCTGCATTTTAGGCATGTGAAACAATTTGTTTAAAAAAAAAAACATATTTCAACAATCACCACACAGACCCCCTGCATTATGTCACGTATTACCAGAATCAAGTGGTGAACAGACTCCCCGGTTATGCAGGGGGCGGTGTTATGTATGGATCCGGGTTAGGGGGTATGTTTAGAGGTCTCTTTAGAATGTCTATTCTGTTGCTAAGAAGTGGTTTTAGCATAGCCAAGCCGCATCTTAAATCCGCTGCAAAAAACATACTAAGCGATGTTGTTAGCAATACATTATCGCATACGCTTAATAATAACAACAATAATAACACTCAAGACGGATCCGGACTTGTGGTGATGGCTCACAGAAGAGCATCTAGACCGCCAGGGGTTCAGAGGAGTGGCCAAACGATGAATGAAAGAAAACATAACACCAAGAAATCATCAGTTGTAAAACGCAAACACAAGAAGACACCAACCAGCTCTACAGCAAAAAGACCAAAGACCTGTGTTAAAACAATATCTTAGACCATGTCTTTACTACACAATATGTCAGAAGAATGCTTAAAAACCGAGCTGGACCTATTCACAGTACCGTTGACTCAAACTGTTATTGAAAAAAAAAAAAATACATATATAGAAGTACCCCCGTTGTCAGCAATATCAGAATCATCACCTCTGGAGTTTTTTATAGCGGGGACTGGAGAGGATTATGTGGACTTAAAAAACACCATGGTTTTTTTACGTCTCAAAATCACTAATGCAAACGGTACAGACATTGCAGAAGGGGACCCCGTGGGACTTACTAACTATGCCAAATCTACAATATTTTCACAAGTGGACGTGTTGCTTGGAGACCATCTCATATCACAAAGCTCCAACTCATATCCTTATCTACGCATAATAGAGTGTCTTACCATTTATGGTGAAGACGCTCTTGAAACGCTATTCTCAGCGGGGCTCTTTTACAAAGACACTGCTGGTCACATGGACGTAATGGACGCTGCTGGTGCTAATAGAGGTTTGACCAAACGAGCTGCATTTACCAACACCAGCAATGTTGTTGAACTACTGGCACCCATTCACATCGACAAAGTATGTGTGAAAAACTTCTCAATTCCGGTAGGCTCACGTGTTTGTAATCAAGACAACTTGTTCTTAGGAATTCTACCAAAATCGGTGGTCCTGACTATGGTTGATAATGACGCGTTTACATCCTCATATAATAAAAATCCGTTCACATTTAAAAACTATGACCTAGAATTTTTGGCAGTTTATCTGGATGGCCAGCAGCACCCCGCTAAACCTCTGCAGCCTGAATATGGAAGTGGGTCTGCAGTGCACGAATTTTACCAGTTAGCGATGGCTTCTGGAAAGCATCTTAAAAATCAGCCTCTATCTATTGATAGGGAGGATTTTCTGCACGGTTATACCCTTTATATGTTTAATCTCATGCCGGACGAAGACTGCAGTCAACATGTATCGCTTATAAAGTCTGGAAATATTAGACTAGAAGCACGTTTTACACAGCCTCTACCCCAAACGATCAACTTAATTGTTTATGCCATATTTGACAGCATCATCGAAGTGTCAAATCACAGACAGATACTGGTTGATTACTATTAACCCTCTTACCCCGTATGGCTGAAAAACCGGCTTGCCCGTCTTTGATCTATTCCCATAAGGACGATAGACCGGCTTGGTCGTCTATGCCAAATCCCCGTAAGGTCGATATAGAGGATTTACAGTGTAAACGTTATCCCCGTAAGGCCGGTGTACCGGCATTACTCTGCTATGATTCCTTACTTATTTAATTATTATTTTTTGACCCGGAAGGTTGATGACGTCATGACGTGATTACGTTACTACGCCGGCATTACGATGAAGCTGATCCAAGCGTGAATATTGGTGTACTAGTGGAAGTGAACTAAAATTGCCAAAGCGAAAAGCTAATCGTGTTCCAGCTAAAGTTACACCTACAGTGAACACAGGTACATCTAAAACAGTGAAAAAAAAGAAAACATACACAGTTACACAGGTGAGACCGAGGATTCTGTATAGTGAAAGAGTGAAAGTTCAGGCGATGTTGAAAACGAAACTGATAGAGAGGCAAACTCTCCTGATTCAGACCCTGATCCGTCTTCATCTTCAGCATCAACCAGTGCGACTGACACTGCAGGGATCTGGAGTCATAACCTGACCATCTCTGTGCATTCGTGAAAACACTGCTGGTCTGATTATCAGCAGAAACTTGACTTTTGGCGCTAAAATGCATTTATTTATTTATCATTGACCACGCTGATGCTCATATGGTACTTCTAAATGAGTATAAGGATTTTAGCGAGCATTTTTTTTGTAATTTCTCTAGTTAAGAATTGTGCTCTAAGTTTAGTAAAAACACAGAACTGCTTCATTTTCAAAGTATTATTACACAAATACATTATTATAAGTTGTTTCAAGGCCTAAAAATGTTAAAATTAAAATGTTGATTTTGGCCCAGGAACGCCCAGGGTTGACGTGCTGTTTCTCTGGGGAATATAGGGTTATGGGACATAATACTGTGGGAACTTAGGGGTAAGGGGGTTAATGGACACCATACAGCTTACGACTATAATGGATAAGATCTCGTGTAATACCCATTTTCTCAGGGTACTCCCATGTGACCACCTACCAAAAGCCCCCTTAAGAAAATTACCGTCAATGGTGATAATCAATACGCATCCTTCAGGACTCCTGGGTGAACACTGGCTAGCTATTTACATAAACGAAGTCTTCGTGGGTTGTATTTTTTTTGACAGCTTTGGTAGTAAACCAGATGACAATTGTTTTCCACAGAATATCAAAAACTTTCTAAACCACAATTCTAGAGTGGTACAGCATTCAGTAGTACAAGTCCAAGATTTTTCATCAGAGACCTGCAAGCAGCATTGTGTGTTTTTTCTCTATCACATGGTAAAGGGGTATGATTTCATTATTCGTAAACATGGAATTAGCTTCCACTGTTATGCTGATGATACACAGTTGTATGTTTCAGCGAAGCCAGAGGACAGACAGAAGCTTAGAAAAGTTGAGGATTGTGTAAAGGACATTACACATTGGATGTTAACTAACTTCCTTCTACTTAATTCTGATAAAACAGAAATACTTTTATTAGGCCCACGTGTAGCTAGAAGAAATCTTTCTGATCACATGGTTACTCTGGATGGTCTTTCTGTTTCATCATGTACAGCAGTTAAAGACCTTGGAGTGATTATTGACTCCAGCCTATCATTTGATGCTCATGTAGATAATATTACTAGGATAGCTTTCTTTCATCTCAGAAATATTTCTAAAATAAGAAACATATTGTCACTACATGATGCGGAAATACTAGTTCATGCATTTGTCACCTCTAGATTAGATTACTGTAATTCCTTACTGTCTGGATGTTCCAGTAGGAAAATAAATAAGCCCCAGTTAGTCCAGAATGAGAGATCCAGATCCTTTCTGCCCCTGGATGGAGCTCAAATCTTCTCTAATTCCAGACTGCTGGGACTACGGCTGCTCCTAAGGCCATACAGACTTCAGATAAATCCATAATGAACTTTTTCACACTAACTGTTGTTACCCAGATGAGGATGGGTTCCCTTCTGAGTCGGGTTCCTCTCAAGGTTTCTTCCTCTTAAAACATCTTAGGGAGTTTTTCCTTGCCACCGTCGCCACTCAGTGGCTTGCTCAGTTGGGATAAATTCACACCTTTAATATCTGTATACCATGTTGATATTTCTGTAAAGCTGCTTTGAGACAATGTCTATTGTAAAAAGCGCTATACAAATAAAATTGAATTGAATTGAATTGAATTATGACGGTGTGCTGAAGATGTATACCGGCGATTTTATTAAAAATGACAAGATGTTAGCATTTATGAAAAAACTATAACTAAAAAAAGGTTGTTGTAATGAAAATGTTTTCAAAAGTTTTCATTGTGTTCATACCGGTGAACTGTTTATGTCTAATACTAGATTTTTTCAATAAAAACCAAGAACATTAAAAACCAAGAACAGAGATTTCTTCTTCTTTTGACTCTTTATTATTATTATTACTATTATTATTATTATTATTATTATTATTATACATACACCACATCCAGCAAGAGATAATAACAAGATCATAAACATTAGAAAACTCGTGGATTAAAAACATAGCCACTGACTCACGTCAAGAGTGGGTGATTTGAATACTGGGCAATCTGAATAATTTGATTGTGCTGATGGTGTGCTCGGAAGTATTTTCTGTTTTTTACGCTTCTTAGATGAGATGGTTATAAGTGAAGTCGATTTAGTTTTGAAAGAGTTAATTGCGTGTCTGACATAATGGTTTGGTACTGTTAAGTATGGTATGTTTAAAGTAGCAAAAGCCTCCAGAAAATCGAGCCAGACGAAAGGTCTTCGGGCATCATAAATCTTTTGCGGAGCCGTGATGCCTTTAACTAAATCGAGCATGTGTGAACCAGAGATTGTTCTACCTTTAAACACAAACTCACTGAATCGTCCCAAGATGTGACATCTTTCATTTTAGACATTTTATCTAAAATGTAGCAAGTGTTTTTTGCACTCCTCTGCGGAACATTCTTCAAAATATCGTACACTACGTTATCTAAATCGGCGTCGGGGTTTAGGCCTGGCAGCGGAGATGGCTTTTTTTTTTTCAGTGTGATCAGTCTGCGGAAGTGTTAATGTGCTGTTTTCACGGTCCCCCTATCTAGCGATGGTTAAAAAGCGCTGTAAAACGTTTGTGTACAGCTTCGCCTTTTCATAATTGTCCAAGTCAGATTGGTGCAAAATATTTCTTATAGCTATGTCCAAATCATTCTCCACAATTTGCTGAATAGAATCAAGGGTTGTTCCGGTCTTCAGTTTATCCAACTGATGCTGCGGGACTAAAAACATTTTCTCTGTGTACTCTATTCCCTGTAATCTAGAAGCAATCAGGCTGGAGATGACAGGAATAGCCACACTTAAGAGTGGTAGAAGAAAGCTCCCCTGTTGGTTTATTACACATCTCTTTCTTTTAACTCCAACCGTATTATCCGCAACAAATTTGATTACGCTTTTCCTTTTCTCAGTTGTTGGTTTTGTTGTGATGTGAGCAGTATATTACCACAGAGAACATTAAGAGCTACTTCACACAATGTCGCAATGAGTTCATCTGTGGCAGTTTGTAAAAAAATCCATCTTTGTTTAGGTGCTGCTTTTAATGATATTTTTAAAAGCAGCAGGTTTCTACAAAGTCTGGCTGACATTTTCGCTATCTTCTTTTCTGGAGATATACCACAGGGTGTGGTGCAAGTAAATCTGTTCTGAGCCGATAGTGTTCAGGTGTTTTTGTTTTATAATCAATCAGCAGATACCCGAAAGGTTTGCTCGTTGCATCTTGATAACACTCCATGAAAATTTTTGTGTTGCCAGGATACATTTGTCTTCCTAGAACACTGACTTGATTAGCATCTCGGGGGTTTTTAACCAACATCAGATAATTTGTTTTTAAGGTGATGGTCCTGCTGGCTTTCCCTTGGCAAAATAAATTCTGCACAATATAAATAGCGCTAAGATTTCTATGATGTACATACTGGGTGAACACTTGTTCCACCTCGTTGCTCCCGCTGGCCTCTTTCATCACATCAGCGGTTCCCAAACTTTTCCAGGGCAAGGCCCGCCAAATGGCATTAACATTTGACCGAGGCCCCCCTTTTGCAAGATGTCTTTAAAACATATTAAAAATTCAGACTTCTGAAAATACACCCCCCCCCCCCCTTTTTTATGAATAATTACATATTTACATTAGGAATTGATTCTCTGTGTGTGGTTGTCTGAGAGTGAGAAAGAGAAAACATACTAGTGGGAGGGATGGGCTTGGTGGCTCCAACACAGTTTGTCAAGCCTGAGCTTTATGTCAGTGCCATACGCATGTCATTGTCCACATGAAGACGTGCTGTGTGTTTTGTTTTAAGCATTTTTAAAGTGGAAAATCCAGACTCACACAAGTAAGTTGTTGCAAAAGGGAGAAGGCATTTCAGAGCCCTCTCAGCCAGGGCAGGATAGTCTTTTCTTGCATGCAGCCAGTAGGTAGAAAGGGAAACAGACTCAGATTTCATTTTTAAATCACATGAATTTGTCATGTCAATCAGTTCCTCCTGTGCCTTTAAATCGAGACTTGCACCTACACCAGAAGCAAAGGGGTTCCTAACCCAGTTTAGATGTGTATTTTAAAGGTCAGGGAAATAGTCTCTGAAATATCCCTGTAGGTGCTGAAGGTGGGACTGGATCAGTGGAGAGATGGTGCCCAACTCACCAGATGATAGGAGCTCTTGGTGAAGTAATGGAAACATTTCTGTATTTCCCTCTTGGAGCTTGTTTGACCATAGCACTATCTTCTTCGAAAAAGCACGCACTTTGTCTTGCACATGCAATATGTAGGTGTCACGCCCTTGCATGCTTTGATTCAGTACATTTAATTGGTGGAAAATATCTGACATGTATGCAAGTTTATGAGTCCAGGCTGCATTTGTAAAACTGTCTGCCAGCTGATGCTTTTCACATGAGAGGATCTCCGCAATCTCCCCCCTCAGTTCATGTACGTGGTTCAAAACATGCACCCATCTCATTGCAAAGCAGAGTGAACAGTTTGTGTTTTGTGGGGCGGACTTTGATGCAATTCACAACTTGTATAACGTCTTGTAATACTTGGTTAAGCTCATCGTCAATCCTCTTCGTGACAAGAGCCTCACGGTGTAGCATACAGTGTATCTCTCCCGTTCTACCGTCAATGGCTTTGCAAAATAGTATTTCTTCAACAAAGCATTCCTGGGAAATGAACCTGATGTACACAAGCAGTTGAGCAGCATTAGATACATCCGGCTCTCATCCAGCTGGAGCACGAAATATTCGCTGGTTCTCACCTTCTCCAAAAGTTGAGCGGACACATCACCAGTCCTTCAGCTTATGAAATTATCAGAAAATGGTACTGCGTCGATTTTCCGAGCATCATCATCATCAAGCAGTTCTCTTACAATGTTTTTGGTAGCTGGTAAAATCAGATCTTGTCCAATTGTGTGTGGCTTCTTGGCACGAGCTATGTGCTATGACGCCAAAAACAATGCCTTCAAAGCCCCTTTGGGGACAGTAGCTTGCTGCATGAATATGGTGGACTGTCTAGCCAAATTCTCTTCTTTTCATTTGGAAAAAGTCCACTGTCTTTTCGGCCTCTGTTGGGTGGTTTTGTTTCAAATGACACTGAAGTTCAGAAGGCTTTAAACATTCGTTGGAGAGAATCTCCAGGCAGAGAACGCATTTCGGGCACTCATTGCCATTCTTATGTGCTACAGTAAATCCATACTTTATGTATGCAGTCTCATACTTGTGAGTTTTATTTGGCCACGAGGTCTTCCTTTTTTGTGCAGCTGAGCTTGGGTCAGCTGGGCTGTTGGTCTTTTCGTCAGGGCTTTTTCTTTTTAAAAACTTGTCCATTTCTTTTGAGGTAGCAGTTGCTGGCAGTATATCTTATATATATACACATATACACACAGTATCTCACAAAAGTGAGTACACCCCTCACATTTTTGTAAATATTTGATTATATCTTTTCATGTGACAACACTGAAGAAATGACACTTTGCTACAATGTAAAGTAGTGAGTGTACAGCTTGTATAACAGTGTAAATTTTCTGTCCCCTCAAAATAACTCAACACACAGCCATTAATGTCTAAACCACTGGCAACAAAAGTGAGTACACCCCTAAGTGTAAATGTCCAAATTCTGCCCAAAGTGTCAATATTTTGTGTGGCCACCACTATTTTCCAGCATTGCCTTAACCCTCTTGGGCATGGAGTACACCAGAGCTTCACAGGTTGCCACTGGAGTCCTCTTCCACTCCTCCATGATGACATCATGGAGCTGGTGGATGTTAGAGACCTTGTGCTGCTCCACCCTCCGTTTGAGGATGCCCCACAGATGCTCAATAGGGTTTAGGTCTGGAGACATGCTTGGCCAGTCCATCACCTTCACCCTCAGCTTCTTTAGCAATGTGGTGGTTGTCTTGGAGGTGTGTTTGGGGTCGTTATCATGCTGGAATACTGCATACTGATCATGCTCTGCTTCAGTATGTCACAGTACATGTTGGCATTCATGGTTCCCACAATGAACTGCAGCACTCATGCACCCACAGACCATGACACTCCCACCACCATGCTTGACTGTAGGCAAGACACACTTGTCTTTGTACTCCTCACCTGGTTGCCTCTACACACGCTTGACACCATCTGAACCAAATAAGTTCATCTTGGTCTCATCAGACCACAGGACATGGTTCCAGTAAGCCATGTCCTTAGTCTGCTTGTCTTCAGCAAACTGTTTGAGCATCATCTTTAGAAGAGGCTTCCTTCTGGGACGACAGCCATGCAGACCAATTTAATGCAGCGTGCAGTGTATGGTCTGAGTACTGACAGGCTGACCCCCCACCCCTTCAACCTCTGCAGCTAGCACTCATACGTCTATTTCCCAAAGACAACCTCTGGATATGACGCTGAGCACGTGCACTCAACTTCTTTGGTCGACCATGGCGAGGCCTGTTTGAGTGAAATCTGTCCTGTTAAACCACTTTATGGTATTGGCCACCGTGCTACAGCTCAGTGTCAGGGTCTTGGCAAACTTCTTATAGCCTAGGCCATATTTATATAGAGCAACAATCATTTTTTTCAGATCCTCAGAGACTTCTATGCCATGAGGTGCCATGTTGAACTTCTGATGACACCGAATTTAACACACCTGGTCCCCATTCACACCTGAGACCTTGTAACACTAACAAGTCACATGACACCGGGAGGGAAAATGCTAATTGGGCCAAGGTCTCTAACATCCACCAGCTCCATGATGTCATCATGGAGGAGTGGAAGAGGACTCCAGTGGCAACCTGTGAAGCTCTGGTGTACTCCATGCCCAAGAGGGTTAAGGCAATGCTGGAAAATAGTGGTGGCCACACAAAATATTGACACTTTGGGCAGAATTTGGACATTTTCACTTAGGGGTGTACTCACTTTTGTTGCCAGTAGTTTAGTCAATGGCTGTGTGTTGAGTTATTTTGAGGGGACAGCAAATTTACACTGTTACACAAGCTGTACACTCACTACTTTACATCGTAGCAAAGTGTCATTTCTTCAGTGTTGTCACATGAAATTATATAATCAAATATTTACAAAAATGGGAGGGGTGTACTCACTTTTGTGATATACTGTATATATATATATTTGAAAAAATCATGTATTTACTTATTTTTCACACCAAATTGTTGAGGCCCCACGGGTGCCCCCTGGCGGCCCCTACTTTGAAAACCACTGCATCAGATCATCAAGGATCAACAAATTAGTTGTGTTCACCGGAAACAGCGCATCATCATTCATAATCAGTGGTAATCCTTCAACAAATTTTATTTTGTATATTTTCAACAATTCATCACACAATGGTTGCCAACAATCATAAATATACACAAGATTTTCAATTTTGTACAGCTGTACAGCATTTTGCAACATCATTTTTACAAAATATGACTTTCCCGATTTTGAAGGGCCACTTATCACACATGAAAATGGGTGTTGTAATCTGAAATCAAAACCATTTGTGTCTTGCACACCCCTATGTCCAAAAAGATTGTCAGAAGCCATATGGGAGCATTGTAAAATCAGGCAGTGTCAGTCGCACTGGTTGATGCTGAAGATATAGACAGATCAGGGTCTGAATCATGAGAGTTTGCGTCACTATCAGTTTCGGTTTCAACATCGCCTGAACTTTCACTGCTGTCACTATCTAGAATCCTCGCTCACACCTGTGTAACTGTGTATGTTTTCTTTTATTCCCCACTGTTTTAGATGTACTTGTGTTCACTGTAGGTGTAACTTTAGCTGGAACACGATTAGCTTTTCGCTTTGGTATTTTTAGTTAACTTCTATTATTACACCAATATTCACGCTTGGATCATCTTCACTGTAATGACAGCGTAATGTCGTAATCACGTCGTGACGTCATGAACCTTCCGGGTCAGAAAATAATTAAATAAGCAAGGAATCATAGCCGAGTAATGCCGGTATACCGGCCTTACGGGGATAACGTTTACACTGTAAACTCGCTATATATGCCTTACGGGGATTTGGCATGGACGACCAAGCAGGTATATCGTCCTTACGAGAATAGGTCAAAGATGGGCAAGTCGGTTTTTCGGCCTTATGGGGTTAGAGGGTTAAACTTTTTAACGACTGACCTATTGTGTAAATGTTTTTTATTATGTACAACAGTGTCTGTGTAGGCCAGTATATGACGACTACAATTATCCGCCCCCACGACATAATGGTCAACAAGTCCAATCAGTGTGTCTAATGGTTGTTGAATTTACCACATTGAGTGTGATACCTTTGGCTTTCATGCAATCTTTGCCCTTCGCAGTGCGGTAACCATATGTTTTTGGCCTGCCTGAACAAAATTCGATAGTGTGATCACCTTCTCCAACCTCAGCAGTTAAATTGTTGAGATAAGGTCCCAACGGAGGTTCCCAGTCTCCCTCACTAGATGTAAAGATCACACTGTCTGTGTCATCGTACAGTAACTTGTCACCCAATTTGTCCATCAACTCACACAGCTCTAGACGTGCATGAGCTGTTGTAAAAGCCCCAAGAAAGATGTTGATGTCTGACCCCCTTTCCCATCCGCATAAAACCACTGAATTAGCGCTATGTTATCTGACACGAACGAAAAGTGCCTCTCAAGGTAATGTTGATTAAACCCCCCATCACCGGCCAGCAGTCTGGAAAACGACACTATTTCAGACATGATATCATGCAGAAATATACTGTACGCAGCCAGGTCTGGAGCAGTTATCACAGGCATGTGATATACAATGCCGTATAACTATTAAATCTGAGTCTCTGTATCACTGTATAACCACCAACATCGCCACCCTCTCTTACAATAGATTCAATAGTGGATTTGGATAACCCAAAATTTGGCTCTGAAGGATTAAACGATTGATACGATTCACAGTCTGACCCCAACCCCACCTGTTGTGAATTTGAATCATGGTCTAATAACAAATTTGGTATCAATTCTGCTTGAACCTCAGCCATTGATCTAGCAGTGTTTAATAATTCCAATAACATATCAGTGGTAGACTCAGATCTATTCAGATCCTCTATTGTCCGAATTAAATACTGTAATGTCTGTGCTACCGAGTTGTTCAAAGAAACACAAATCGTCGACATTGCATTTTCTAGATTTAATTACTGCTCCCTGATTACAAACTGTTTCACCACAAAGCTTTGATATATATATATATATATATATATATATATATTTTTTTTTACAGATTTTTTTAATTGAAACAAAACCAGTAAAAAAAAAACAAACAAACAAAAAAACAGTAAACAGATATGAATCAGCAAATAACACACGTACACACAGGTATAAAAAAATGTATTGTACAACTCACCCGAGTTTGTTGTTTTTAACTAATTGTACAAGCTGCTTTAACAACTCCGTTGGCAAATATTGGTTGTGGCCAACGTGGCGAATCTCCCCAGCAAGGAGCCTCTGGGTAGCTATAATGTGTTTATGCGTGATGGTGTGTCATTGTAAAGTATCAGTCACAGATTGATTATAAAAATGCTGTTTCTTCTCAAGGTTGTCTAGACATTCTGCGAAGCCAGTAAAACTCTTTTCAATCCCCATAATACGACCCTCGATGGTCTTGAACCCAGATCAGTTCAGATAAGTCTCTGTTGTTGTCTATAATAGCCGGCGACTCGCAACCATAAGCTGCTTGATTTGAAGGCTGAGTCTCATAGTCGTCCTACACAGCCATATCCTCATTGAATTATTCCACAAAATAAAAATAAAACTTTAGCGGTGAGCTAAAATGAGAAGCTGCCGGTTCATCTAAATGACACAGCACAAACACTGGTACACAGACGAGACCTTAGAGACTTCTGCGTAACTGACTCCACTTTTAAACATAGAGCCTACCTATTGATGGGTGTAATCGTAAAGCCATTAACACCCCCAGACACTAACTCGTTATCATAAACAAACTGATAGGATTACACCACGACCCCTAGTCATAAAATAAGTGTCTCCCCCACAAAACTCTTGGTCAGGAAAAACACAAAGGACCATAAATTAGCACACTACTTCGATTGACAGTTTGACAGAAAGCACTGTCCACCGGTGAAACATGTGTCTGGATGGGGGTTTAGAGAGCGAGAAAGAGAGAGGTGTGTCTGAAACATGTATGTATTGGTGGGGTTTAGAGAGAGATGTGATTTGGTTTTATCATCATTAATGCTTTAACCCAGCGAATGGAAGACATCTTGGGAAAACTTATCTTCTAGTTTAAACAAGACACTAGCCAACACTTTAACATTTTTACCTCATGAGGATCTTTGCTTAGAAGTCTTGTAATATGCGCAATTCTTTTTAAACAGTTCTTTTAACCATTTTTATCTCCTAAAGATTTATGCGTTTTTTGGAAGACAAGTAATACGGATTCTTTTTAAACAGCTCTTTTAATAATTTTTTACCTACTAAAGGTTTATGTTTAAAAGGTATGTAATACACGCAATTCTTTTAAACAGATTCTTTAAAAAAAAAAACAAAAAAAAAAAAAACGCTTTACCTCCTAAACTTTTTATTCAATGGCAAACCAGGCTCCCTAAAAACGTAATCAACATTTGTTTTCATTTATTTCACAAACAAATATCCTAGTCATATATGTACACATTCAATGCTTTTTCTAAGAACGTGGTTACACAAACGAAATACCCCAAGACAGTAACACAAACACATGCCCAATATTAACCATTGATACGCTTTTCAGCTGTATTTCACCGCCCAAAAACCAGACTCATTAACAAACACCTTTGTTTTGGGGGCTACACCCCGACACACCCCTCTCCACCACTGCCCAGACACACAGGAGCCAGATTGACCCACTGATACGGTCAATAGGGTCTGAGCCTGTGTGTACCTGAAACAGTGAGGTGTGTGTGTGTACCCCTGTAACAGTAAGGGGTGTGTGTGTACCTGTAACAGTGAGGTGAGTGTGTGTGTACCTGTAACAGTGAGGTCTGAGTGGGTGTGGACCTGTAACAGTGAGGTGTGAGTGGGTGTGTGTGTGTGTACCTGCAACAGTGGGGTGGGTGTGTACCTGTAAAAGTGAGGTGTGTGTATACCTGTAACAGTGAGGTGTGTGTGTGTACCTGTAACAGTGAGGTGTGTGTGTACCTGTAACAGTAAGGTGTGTGTGTGTTTGTGTGTACCAGTAACAGTGAGGTGTGTGTGTGTGTGTACCTGCAACAGTGAGGTGTGTGTGTACCTGTAACATTGGTGTGTGTGTGTGTATGTGTTTTTGTGTACCTGTTACAGTGAGGTGTGTGTGTGTGTGTGTACCTGTAACGGTGAGGTGTGTGTGTGTGTACCTGTAACAGTGAGGTGTGTGTGTGTGTGTGTAACTGTAACAGTGAGGTGTGTGTGTGTGTGTGTACCTGTAACAGTGAGGTGTGTGTGTGTGTGTGTACCTGTAACAGTGAGGTGTGTGTGTGTGTGTAACTGTAACAGTGAGGTGTGTGTGTGTGTACCTATAACAGTGAGGTGTGTGTACCTGTAATAGTGAGGTGTGTGTGTGTGTGTGTACCTGTAACAGTGAGGTGTGTGTGTGTGTGTGTGTGTGTAACTGTAACAGTGAGGTGTGTGTGTGTACCTGTAACAGTGAGGTGTGTGTGTGTGTACCTGTAACAGTGAGGTGTGTGTGTGTGTAACTGTAACAGTGAGGTGTGTGTGTGTGTACCCGTAACAGTGAGGTGTGTGTGTGTGTACCTGTAACAGTGAGGCGTGTGTGTACGTACCTGTAACAGTGAGGTGTGTGTGTGTACGTACCCATAACACTGAGGTGTGTGTGGGTGTACCTGTAACAGTGAGGTGTGTGTGTGTGTGTGTACCCGTAACAGTGAGGTGTGTGTGGGTGTACCTGTAACAGTGAGGTGTTTATGCACATACCCGTAACAGTGAGGTGTGTATGGGTGTACCTGTAACAGTGAGGTGTGTGGGTGTGTGTGTGTACCTGTAACAGTGAGGTCCAAAGAACACCCAGATCTCAGGATTTTGTCATGTGGAGAGCAATCAGTGATCCACTGCAGACCATACTTGATAACGTCCAGGAACATTTGTTGTGCTTTATGGGGCGGAGGATGACCCCAATCATGTCCTGACGGCCTTGGGAGCGTGCAAGGGAGTCTATGACCACAGTGGAGTACACCGCAGGGGAGCCCACAGCCCCCGAAGGAGATGCTCCCAGGTGTACTACTGATCTAGGAATGTTAAGGGGAGTAACGGCCTTGAGCTCTCACATGCAGTCACTTGGAAAAAGCGCTGATCAATAATAATATCATGTGGAATGGAATGGGTTACAGTAGGGACATCTTTATATATATATACACAGTGAGGGGAAAAAGTATTTGATCCCCTGCTGATTTTGTACGTTTACCCACTGACAAAGAAATGATCGTTCTATCATTTTAATGGTAGATTTATTTGAACAGTGAGAGACAGAATAACAACAAAAAAATCCAAAAAATGCATGTCAAAAATGTTATGAAATGATTTGCATTTTAATGAGGGAAATATGTATTTGACCCCTCTGCAAAACATGACTTAGTACTTGGTGGCAAAACCCTTGTTGGCAATCACAGAGGTCAGACGTTCCTTGTAGTTGGCCACCAGGTTTGCACACATCTCAGGAGGAATTTTGTCCCACTCCTCTTTGCAGATCTTCTCCAAGTCATTAAGGTTTCGAGGCTGACGTTTGGCAACTCGAACCTTCAGCTCTCTCCACAGATTTTCTATGGGATTAAGGTCTGGAGACTGGCTAGGCCACTCCAGGACCTTAATGTGCTTCTTCTTGAGCCACTCCTTTGTTGCCTTGGCCGTGTGTTTTGGGTCATTGTCATGCTGGAATACCCATCCACGACCCATTTTCAATGCCCTGGCTGAGGGAAGGAGGTTCTCACCCAAAATTTGACGGTACATGGCCCCGTCCATCGTCCCTTTGATGCGGTGAAGTTGTCCTGTCCCCTTAGCAGAAAAACCCAAAGCATAATGTTTCCACCTCCATGTTTGACGGTGGGGATGGTGTTCCAGGGGTCATAGGCAGCATTCCTCCTCCTCCAAACACGGCGAGTTGAGTTGATGCCAAAGAGCTCCATTTTGGTCTCATCTGACCACAACACTTTCACCCAGTTGTCCTCTGAATCATTCAGATGTTCATTGGCAAACTTCAGCGGGCATGTATATGTGCTTTCTTGAGCAGGGGGATCTGGCGGCTGATGCAGGATTTCAGTCCTTCACGGCATAGTGTGTTACCAATTGTTTTCTTGGTGACTATGGTCCCAGCTGCCTTGAGATCATTGACAAGATCCTCCCGTGTAGTTCTGGGCTGATTCCTCACTGTTCTCATGATCGTTGCAACTCCACGAGGTGAGATCTTGCATGGAGCCCCAGGCCGAGGGAGATTGACAGTTCTTTTGTGTTTCTTCCATTTGCGAATAATCGCACCAACTGTTGTCACCTTCTCACCAAGCTGCTTGGTAATGGTCTTGTAGCCCATTCCAGACTTGTGTAGGTCTACAATCTTGTCCCTGACATCCTTGGAGAGCTCTTTGGTCTTTGCCATGGTGGAGAGTTTGGAATCTGATTGATTGATTGCTTCTGTGGACAGGTGTCTTTTATACAGGTAACAAGCTGATATTAGGAGCACTCCCTTTAAGAGTGTGCTCCTAATCTCAGCTCGTTACCTATATAAAGGACACGTGGGAGCCAGAAATCTTTCTGATTGAGAGGGGGTCAAATACTTATTTCCCTCATTAAAATGCAAATCAATTTATAACATTTTTGACATGCGTTTTTCTGGATTTTTTTGTTATTCTGTCTCTCACTGTTCAAATAAATCTACCATTAAAATTATAGACTGATCATTTCTTTGTCAGTGGGCAAACGTACAAAATCAGCAGGGGATCAAATACTTCTTTCCCTCACTGTATATTCTATATACAACATACTATAAATAATGGAGCTACTGGAATGACTAGTTAGTTGACTGTGCAACTTTTGTGTAAAATACCATCCTCTTCCAGCCTTAAACATTGGTTACTGGGTGGGATGTATTGCAGAAATTTTCACAGTTGTTATCACAGCTTGCTGTAATAATGCTAGACTAAGTGGGCATGTTCCTTCATCCTTTTCTGAGGATTGTTTACAGGACACAGGATGACTATACTTCACTTTAGCTTATTACAGTGTACATGTTACTTGCCGTGCTTCAACCTTATGCAGCCCATAATGTGCCAGGTTTGTTAGCGAGTTCAGGATGAGGGGTGCCATCATCACTGTTCACTTTGGAAACTGGAGACAGACAACTGGGAACACAACTGCAAACCCCATCATTAAATGTTCAATTTATGCCCCAGATCTAGGCCTATTACAAATGGTGAATACTTTTCAAGTGATTCACTGTATAATGATTCTACTAATGCAGAAAGCTATTAAACATTTAAAATGAGGAGACTTCTGATGTTTACAGAGCACACACAATGTTTGATATAAATCAATCACAAGGCCCTGATTGTGTGGAGTCTGTATTTCTAAACTTAGCAGCTGATATTATTTAATCTCTTTTGACTTATCTTTTTAATCTTTCATTAGACAACGGGGTTATACCAGAAGTTTGGAAATCAGCTTTGTTTTTTTTCTTTTTTTCTTAAACCAGGGAAATCCCACTATATTAGATCATTACAGTCCAATCACAAAGCCTCCTGTCTTATGTCCCTTTTAGAAAGCCTTTTCAGTGAACCGTTGACATGTTATCAGTTTGCAAAAAAGCCTAAGGTCATATAAACATATCAGCACAACAGCTGTTTTGAAAGTCCTAAAACAATGTCACGGTACCTTCTGCACTTCCATGTTTGTCGATTTATAAAAGGCCTTCGACATAGTGGATCATGAAATATTGCTGCAGAGATTATAAGGCTGTATGTGTAAATGATAAACCAAACCATGTATTCTATAATCTGGGCTAAGACCTCCTTTCAGGCCTACAGAAAACTATTCCTTTTTTTTTTTTTTTTCTCATCTCTCTGCGCACACGTCATAAAAGAGAAACCCTTTATTATAACTTAATTTATGGAATATAAATGAAAGGTCCAAATGGACTTTCTCCTCCACATTTCGAGTGTCTGACTCACTCACTTCTCAACAATGGCTTCTGGGGGGTTCCTTTTTCCCTGGATCACACAGTCTGGGAATATGTTTTTATATATTACAGGCCTAGAAGTTCTGATTTACACAACGGGCAATCAGGCAGATGTCTAAAATATTTACAATGTTCTTGACTGCTCCCTAATTTTTAAAACATTCATACAGAAGTTATTGACACCAAAGTAATTATAATACAAACCGTCCCACCCGACTCACACAACGTCTGTACCAAATTCAAAACATTCAGTGAAAAAGCAGAAATATCTCACAACGTTCTGTGTTACCCATCTCAATCTGAAGAGCACACACATAGTTTTTTTTTTCTTTCTTTTTTTTTCTTCCCCTTTCACACAGAAGCAGGCCTGCACAGAAAAGAATACACACTCAGTCACACTTATCTCCAAAACTAATTTTTGGAGTTTATCACACACGCATGCAAGTTCTCACACCAATATTATATTCACACACACATTTGTTAATACACATTCATACACCGGGCACGCTTCTCTTGACAGGTCCTTTCCAAGTTGCATGACCCAGACCTGGGCCAAGGATTTAACCCCTCTCTATCCAGCCCTGGAATCTTTCACCAGCGGTATTAGGGGTCCCCCACCAAAGCAGCCGCCACCTCGAGTGGCCGGTATCTGGGGTTTGAGGCCTTATATCCACCTGCTCCATATCCAGCCCTGGAATTTTTAACCAGCGGTATTGCAGGACTTTCACTCAAACAACACATACAATTTCATTAAACAGTCTTATGAACCTTATACATAGCCCTTATACAATTGCAATTGGTTTACACTTCTCTTACATCTTCTCACTCATGCAAGGTTCTTTTGGAGACCAACTTAGTCCTTCTTCCCACCCAGGGGCTTCCCACTCGTGGCAACAGAACACTAAAACAGAACTTTGAAATAACAGGCATCTGCAATACCTTTTTTTCCCTACACGGCCTATCTGTTGCTTAGAGAGTGAAGTCCCACGGGAGAGATTGCAGATATAATATAGATCTTAACCCAGTCCCATCTGGGGTGCCAAATGCTGCCCCTAATTTAGCCTATTACACAAAGACACATAAAATTCAACATAGAAGCAAATACTCACATCTGTGAACCTAATTGGAAATAGAAAAAAGACACCAGCCATGAGTGAGAAGAAGCAAGGGTCCAGATTTTATTTCCACCTCATGAGATCCACACCAATGAGAACTCTCAGAAGTGATCTGACACGTGGAGCTGAAGCTCCAGTATTTATACTGTATTTACACAGTAGATAACCAATATATTTTAGAAAAACTGATATCAATACCAATAGGGTTAAAAAAGAGCTCATCTACATTACCATGATGTTTAAAAAAAAGGCTTATCAAATTTACCATGATGTTTTGAAAGAGGACTTTCTGACTACCATTAGGATTGAAAGTGGGAGAGAGAGAAAACAATTTTAGAGAGACCTTAGTCTCATGTTGTTATCTCATGATGTTATGTGTGCGAGTTGGGGCATTTGTGTGTGTTATGTCTGCACGCCCGCCCTTGACTGTACGAGAGTGTGTGTGTTTCTCAGCCTGCACTGCTCAGCTCTTATATTTCTCTGTGACTAATAAACCATAGTGTGTTACTCTTAAAGATCTTAAAGTGTGAATCCAACCAGTCCTGTGAATTTTCAATAAAATCACATATTATTCATACTAGGTCTCCCTCCTGTTTATTTCATGTCATTTTTATTCACAACACACACCTCACTGGTACAGGTACACCCACACACACACTCCTCACTGTTACAGGTACACCCACACACACACACACACACCTCACTGTTACAGGTACACACACACACCTCACTGTTACGGGTACGTACACACACACACCTCATTGTTACAGGTACGTACACAAACAAACACACCCCTCACTGTTACAGGTACGTACACACACACACCTCACTGTAACAGGTACGTACACACACACACACACACACCTCACTGTAACAGGTACGTACACACACACACACACCTCACTGTTACAGGTACGTACACACACACCTCACTGTTACAGGTACAATCACATACACACACACCTCAATGTTACGGGTACACACACACACACACACACACACAAACACACAAACCTCACTGTTACAGGTACAGACACACACACATACACACACACCTCACTGTTACAGGTACGTACACACACACACACACACACACACAAACCTCACTGTTACAGGTACAATCACACACACACACACCTCAATGTTACGGGTACACACACACACACACACACACACACACAAACCTCACTGTTACAGGTACAGACACACACACACACACACACACACACACACACACACACACACAACCCTCACTATTACAGGTACAATCACACACACACACACCTCACTGTTACAGGTACACACACACACACACCTCGCTGTTACAGGTACACACACACACACACACACACACCTCACTGTTACAGGTACACACACACACACCTCAATGTTACAGGTACACACACACCTCACTGTTACAGGTACACAAAAATAAATACCTCACTGTTACAGTTACACACACATACACACACACTTCAAAGTTACACATATGTACATACACACACAACTTACTGTTACAGGTACGTACACACACACCACTGTTACAGGTGTACACACACACACCTCACTGTTACAGGTACACCCACACACACAAACTTCACTGTTACAGGTACATACCCACACATACCTCACTGTTACAGGTACACACACACACACACACACACACACACACACACACCTCACTGTTACGGGTACATACACACACACCTCACTGATACAGGTGTACACACACACACACACCTCACTGTTACAGGTTCCCACACACACACAAACTTCACTGTTACAGGTACACCCAACCATACACACCTCACTGTTACAGGTACACACACACCTCACTGTTACAGGTAGGTACACACACACACACACACCTCACTGCTACAGGTACACACACACACACAAACTTCACTGTTACAGGTACATACCCACACATACCTCACTGTTACAGGTACACACACACACCCACACACACCTGACTGTTACAGGTACACACACACACACACAAACTTCACTGTTACACGTACATACCCACACATACCTCACTGTTACAGGTACACACACACACCCACACAAACCTCACTGTTACAGGTACGTACACAAACACAAACACACCTCACTGTTACAGGTACGTACACACACACACACACCTCAATGTTACGGGTACACACACACACACACACACACACACCTCACTGTTACAGGTACACACACACACACCTCACTGTTACAGGTACGTACACACACACCACTGTTACAGGTGTACACACAAACTTCACTGTTACAGGTACACACACACGCACACAAACTTCACTGTTACAGGTACATACCCACACACACCTCACTGTTACGGGTACGTACACACACACCTCACTGTTACAGGTACACCCACCCACACACACCTCACTGTTACAGGTAGGTACACAAACACACACACACACCTCACCGTTACAGTTACGTACACCCACACACCTCACTGTTACGGGTACACACACACCTCACTGTTACAGGTACACACACACACCCACACACACACACACCTCACTGTTACGGGTACACACACACACCCACTCAGACCTCACTGTTACAGGTACACACACACTCACCTCACTGTCACAGGTACACACACACACACACACCTCACAGTTACAGGTACGTACACACACACTACTGTTACAGGTGTACACACACACACCTCACTGATACAGGTGTACACACATACCTCACTGTTACAGGTACACACACACACTCACACACACCTCACTGTTACAGGTACACACACACACACACCTCACTGTTACAGGTACACACACACACACACCTCACTGTTATGGGTACGTACACACACATACACCTCACTGTTACGGGTACGTACACACACACCTCAATGTTACGGGTACACACACACACACACACCTCACTGTTACAGGTCCACACCCACTCAGACCTCACTGTTACAGGTACACACACACACACCTCACTGTTACAGGTACGTACACACACACCACTGTTACAGGTGTACACACAAACTTCACTGTTACAGGTACACACACACACACACACCTCACTGTTACGGGTACGTACACACACACCTCACTGTTACAGGTACACCCACCCACACACACCTCACTGTTACAGGTACGTACACAAACACACACACACACCTCACTGTTACAGGTAGGTACACAAACACACACACACACCTCACCGTTACAGTTACGTACACCCACACACCTCACTGTTACGGGTACACACACACCTCACTGTTACAGGTACACACACACACCCACACACTGCACCTGTACTATGGCTGACAAATGTTAACAAAGACTGTGTCTTACATGTGACTGGGGGTTGGGGGGGTCCCGGCTCAGGAGTGTGGGGCGCTTGCAGGGCAGTAGTTTATGTATTAAAAACATTGTATTTGGTAGCACAAGAATTGCCAGCACGGTGCGTGCCGCGGCTGGAGATGCTCTCTTAGTGCAGATCACTGGTAAAATTGCTCTCTCACACATCGATCTTACACTCATCCCACCAGGTCATTTCTATTTTGAAAGAACAGGATATGGGGATATGGGGTTAGTCTATGTGCCACCCAAAACGAAACTCTTAAACCTATTAGTGTGCCTAACACACCAACTGTAGTGTTGTATTGCCTAATTAATTCTGCGGAGCCAGTCTCTGAGAACACTCACGATTGCCTAGCCAAAATTCATATTTCCTTGAGCTTAAAAGTCTGAAGTTTCGAGTATGAAATTTCACGAACATTATGAGCACCCTGATCTGGCCAATTGGCTGAATTAAAAGCTATCACTACAGAGTGCAACCTGGTTAAGGGTAAAAGTGCTTATATATAAATATATAGATAAACACTGACGTTTATGCCCATGGATTGTGTCATCGGTTTGGAGTTGTGCGAATGCAGTGAGGTTTTAGAATAAATTGGAACGCCATTCGGTAGATGCTCTACCTCTTGCACTAATGACCTATCGCATGCAGACTAACAGCAATATGCATCTAACACCGCATGAAATGCTTACGGGTCGACCCATGTCTGTGTCTGTTCCTTATGAAAGACTGCCACTGGAGTAATTGCAGATGGATCAAAAAACATATATGAGACAACTAACTGCTACGTATGAAGCTATCTATTCACAGGAAAAGAGCTGGGTGCATTGTTATGGGTGAGGTGTTACCGCCTCAATGGGGGGAGGTGTTCACCCGGAGGAGGGAGACCAGGAGCTGAAGCTGACTACAAGAACTACAAGAACATGCGACCCCCGATCCCCGGAGGATGCTTGATCCAATGACAAGGTGGTGGGGGAACACGTGAAGGTCCATTACGAAGCTGCTGTCAACGGGGGGTCTGCCCTCAAGAGAGAGAACTCTCAAGTCAATGGCAGACCAGGATGAGAAGATGTGATGAGCCATACCCTGGGTGTAAGTGCTAGCCTAACCTCTCCCCAAAGGGTGGCTCTCTACAGTATGTAAAGTGCTTGAGCAGAAGACAACCAGCATACAGAGAGATACTGCCAACAGAGACTAAGTTGTATTGTTATAAAATGTTTGTGATATGACCCGTGACCTGTGATGTGCAACAAAGTGTGATGCACTCAGGCATGAGAAAAGTATAATGGTGCTGTCGAGCACATAGTGCTGACAGGGTGGGAATTTTTCCTCATAGGAGGTTTTTTCGCCCACCCCTGACTGCGAAGGATTGGGGTTTGTTTTTTGGGGGGGAAGCAAGACTCTGCAGGTCCCAACAAGTACAAAACTGTGGGCTGACAGGCCCAGTTGAGAAAGATAGGGACGTGTAGACCCAATCCTGATCAGTGTAGCTTAGAAATGGTTACTGTAAGGGACCCATATGATTACGAGGATGAGCGCAGGAATTATGGCTTCGTTAGAGTAATCCTCCGACAGCTAGCGGGGGACGGCCATGGGGTGCGGCAGAACCAGTTTCTCCACGGATACCCGCTTAATTAAGGTAGTTTATGAGGCTTTATAGCCTCAGATGGGGGAATGTTGTGGATAAAAATGACATGAAATAAACAGGAGGGAGACCTAGTATGAATAATATGTAATTTTATTGAAAATTCACAGGACTGGTTGGATTCACACTTTAAGATCTTTAAGAGTAACACACTATGGTTTATTAGTCGCCGAGAAATATAAGAGCTGAGCAGTGCAGGCTGAGAAACACACACACTCTCCTACAGTCAAGGGCGGGCGTGCAGACATAACACACACAAATGCCCCAACTCGCACACATAACATCATGAGATAACAACATGAGACTAAGGTCTCTCTCTCCACTTTCAATCCTAATGGTAGTCAGAAAGTCCTCTTTCAAAACATCATGGTAAATTTGATAAGCCTCTTTTAAAACATCATGATAATGTAGATGAGCTCTTTTTGTAAACCCTATTGGTATTGATATCATAGTCTTTCTAAAATATATTGGTTATTTACTGTGTAAATACAGTATAAACACTGGAGCTTGAGCTCCAGGTGTCAGATCACTTCTGAGAATTCTCATCGGTGCGGATCTCGTGTGGTGGAACGGAACCAATAAATCTGGACCCTTGCTTCTTCTCACTCATGGCTGGTGTCTTTTTTTCTATATCCAACTGGGTTTACAGATGTGAGTATTTGCTTCTATGTTGAATTTTAAGTGTCTTTGGGTAATAGGCTAAATTTGGGACAGCAGTACCTGTAACAGTGAGGTGTGTGTGTGTGTACCTGTAACTGCAGGGTGTGTGTGTGTGTACCTGTAACTGCAAGGTGAGTGTGTGTGTACCAGTAACTGCGAGGCGTGTGTGTGTACCTGTAACTGCGAGGCGTGTGTGTGTATCTGTAACCACGTCGTTTGTGTGTACCTGTAACTGTGAGGTGTGTGTGTGTGTACCTGTAACTGCGAGGCGTGTGTGTGTACCTGTAACTGCGAGGCGTGTGTGTGTACCTGTAACTGCGTGTGTGTACCTGTAACTGTGAGGCGTGTGTGTGTACAAGAAGCACATTAAGGTCCTGGAGTGGCCTAGCCAGTCTCCAGACCTTAATCCCATAGAAAATCTGTGGAGAGAGCTGAAGGTTCGAGTTGCCAAACGTCAGCCTCGAAACCTTAATGACTTGGAGAAGATCTGCAAAGAGGAATGGGACAAAATCCCTCCTGAGATGTGTGCAAACCTGGTGGCCAACTACAAGAAACGTCTGACCTCTGTGATTGCCAACAAGGGTTTTGCCACCAAGTACTAAGTCATGTTTTGCAGAGGGGTCAAATACATATTTCCCTCATTAAAATGCAAATCAATTTATAACATTTTTGACATGCGTTTTTTGGATTTTTTTTGGTGTTATTCTGTCTCTCACTGTTCAAATAAATCTACCATTAAAATTATAGACTGATCATTTCTTTGTCAGTGGGCAAACGTACAAAATCAGCAGGGGATCAAATACTTTTTTCCCCTCACTGTACCTGTAACAGCAAGGTGTTTGTGTACGTACCTGTAACTGCGAGGTGCGTGTGTACGTACCTGTAACTGCGAGGTGCGTGTGTGTGTACCTACCTGTAACTGCGAGGTGTGTGTGTGCCTGTAACTGCGAGGTGTGTGTGTGTTTGTGTGTATGTGTACCTGTAACTGCGAGGTGTGTGTATGTGTGCGTGTACCTGTAACTGCGAGGTCCGTGTGTACGTACCTGTAACTGCGAGGTGAGTGTGTACCTGTAACTGCGAGGTGTGTGTATGTGTGTGTATACCTGTAACTGCGAGGTCTGTGTGTACCTCTAACTGCAAGATGTGTGTGTGTACCTGTAACTGTAACTGCAAGGTGTGTGTGTACCTGTAACTGCGAATTGTGTGTGTGTACATGTAACTGCCAGGCACGTGCGTGCGTGTACCTACCTGTAACTGCAACAGTGTGTGTGTACCTGTAACTGTGAGGTGTGTGTATGTGTGTGTACCTGTAAGCGAGGTGTGAGTACCTGTAACTACGAGATATGTGTGTGTACCTGTAACTACGAGGTGGGTGTGTGTGTGTACCTGTAACTGCAAGGTGTGTGTGTACCTGTAACTGCGAGGTGTGTGTGTGTTTGTGTGTATGTACCTATAACTGTGAGGTGTGTGTGTACCTGTAACTGCGAGGTGTGTGTATACCTGTAACTGCGAGGTCTGTGTGTGTGTGTGTACCTGTAACTGAGAGGTGTGTGTGTACCTCTAACTGCAAGATGTGTGTGTGTGTACCTGTAACTGCAAGGTGTGTGTGTACCTGTAACATGCGAGGAGTGTGTGTGTGTGGGTGTGTACCTGTAACAGCGAGGAGTGTGTGTGTGGGTGTGTACCTGTAACTGCGAATTGTGTGTGTGTAAATGTAACTGCCAGGCACGTGCGTGCGTGTACCTACCTGTAACTGCAACAGTGTGTGTGTACCTGTAACTGTGAGGTGTGTGTGTACCTGTAACTGCGAGGTGTGTGTATACCTGTAACTGCGAGGTCTGTGTGTGTGTGTGTACCTGTAACTGAGAGGTGTGTGTGTACCTCTAACTGCAAGATGTGTGTGTGTGTACCTGTAACTGCAAGGTGTGTGTGTACCTGTAACATGCGAGGAGTGTGTGTGTGTGGGTGTGTACCTGTAACAGCGAGGAGTGTGTGTGTGGGTGTGTACCTGTAACTGCGAATTGTGTGTGTGTAAATGTAACTGCCAGGCACGTGCGTGCGTGTACCTACCTGTAACTGCAACAGTGTGTGTGTACCTGTAACTGTGAGGTGTGTGTATGTGTGTGTACCTGTAAGCGAGGTGTGTGTACCTGTAACTACGAGATATGTGTGTGTACCTGTAACTACGAGGTGGGTGTGTGTGTGTACCTGTAACTGCAAGGTGTGTGTGTACCTGTAACTGCGAGGTGTGTGTGTGTTTGTGTGTATGTACCTATAACTGTGAGGTGTGTGTGTACCTGTAACTGCGAGGTGTGTGTATACCTGTAACTGCGAGGTCTGTGTGTGTGTGTGTACCTGTAACTGAGAGGTGTGTGTGTACCTCTAACTGCAAGATGTGTGTGTGTGTACCTGTAACTGCAAGGTGTGTGTGTACCTGTAACATGCGAGGAGTGTGTGTGTGTGGGTGTGTACCTGTAACAGCGAGGAGTGTGTGTGTGGGTGTGTACCTGTAACTGCGAATTGTGTGTGTGTAAATGTAACTGCCAGGCACGTGCGTGCGTGTACCTACCTGTAACTGCGAGGTGTGTGTGTACCTGTAACTGCGAGGTGGGTGTGTGTGTGTACCTGTAACTGCGAGGTGTGTGTGTGTTTGTGTGTATGTACCTATAACTGTGAAGTGTGTGTACCTGTAACTGCGAGGTGTGTGTGTGTGTGTGTGTACCGGTAACTGCGAGGAGTGTGTGTGTGAGTGTGTACCTGTAACTGCGATTTGTGTGTGTGTACCTGTAACTGCAAGGCGTGTACATGTAACTGCGAGGCGTGTGTGTACCTGTAACTACGACGTTTGTGTGTACCTGTACCTGCGAGGTGTGTGTGTGTACCTGTAACTGCGAGGCGTGTGTGTGTACCTGTAACTGCCAGGCGTGTGTGTGTGTACCTGTAACTGCCAGGTGCGTAGGTGCATGCATGCGTGTACCTAACTGTAACTGCCAGGTGCATGCGTGCGTGCATGCGTGTGTGTACCTACCTGAAACTGCCAGGTAAGCGCGTGCATGCGTGCGCCTACCTGAAACTGCCAGGTAGGTGCGTGCGTGTACCTACCTGAAACTGCCAGGTAGGTGCATGCATGCGTGAGTGCGTGCGTGCGTGTAGCTACCTGTAACTGCCAGGTGCGTGCGTGCGTGTACCTACCTGTAACTGCCAGGTGCGTGCGTGCGTGCGTGCATGTACCTACCTGTAACTGCCAAGTGCGTGCAAAAGTGCGCGCGTGCGTGCGTGTACCTACCTGTAACTGCCAGGTGCGTGCGTGCGTGCGTGCATGTACCTACCTGTAACTGCCAAGTGCGTGCAAAAGTGCGCGCGTGCGTGCGTGCACCTACCTGTAACTGCCAGGTGCGTGCGTGTACCTACCTGTAACTGACAGGTGCGTGAGTGTACCTACCTGTAACTGACAGGTGCGTGAGTGTACCTACCTGTAACTGACAGGTGCGTGCGTGTACCTACCTGTAACTGACAGGTGCGTAGGTGCGTGCGTGCGTGCGTGTACCTACCTGTAACTGAAAGGTGCGTGCGTGTGTGCGTGTACCTACCTGTAACTGAAAGGTGCGTGCGTGTGTGTACCTACCTGTAACTGAAAGGTGCGTGCATGTGTGCGTGTACCTACCTGTAACTGACAGGTGCGTGCGTGTACCTACCTGTAACTGACAGGTGCGTGCATGCGTGTACCTACCTGTAATTGACAGGTGCGTGCGTGCGTGTACCTACCTGTAACTGACAGGTGCGTGCGTGTACCTACCTGTAACTGACAGGTGCGTGTGTGCTTGCGTGCGTGTACCTACCTGTAACTGAAAGGTGCGTGCGTGTGTGCGTGTACCTACCTGTAACTGACAGGTGCGTGCGTGCGTGTACCTACCTGTAACTGAAAGGTGCGTGCGGGCGTGCGTGCGTGTACCTACCTGTAACTGAAAGGTGTGTGCGTGCGTGTACCTACCTGTAACTGAAAGGTGCGTGCGTGCGTGTACCTACCTGTAACTGAAAGGTGCGTGCGTGCGTGTACCTACCTGTAACTGAAAGGTGCCTGCGTGTGTGCGTGTACCTACCTGTAACTGACACGTGCGTGCGTGCGTGTACCTACCTGTAACTGACACGTGCGTGCGTGCGTGAACCTACCTGTAACTGCCAGGTGCGTGTACCTACCTGTAACTGAAAGGTGTGTGCGTGCGTGCGTGTACCTACCTGTAACTGACAGGTGCGTACGGGCGTGCGTGTACCTACCTGTAACTGACAGGTGCGTAGGTGCGTGCGTGCGTGTACCTACCTGTAACTGACAGGTGCGTTCGTGCGTGTACCTACGTGTAACTGAAAGGTGCGTGCATGTACCTACCTGTAACTGACAGGTGCGTGCGTGCGTGCGTGTACCTACCTGTAACTGAAAGGTGCGTGCGTGTGTGCGTGTACCTATCTGTAACTGACAGGTGCGTACGTGCGTGTGTGCGTGTACCTACCTGTAACTGACAGGTGCGTGCGTGTACCTATCTGTAACTGACAGGTGCATACGTGCGTGCGTGCGTGTACCTACCTGTAATTGACAGGTGCGTGCGTGCGTGTACCTACGTGTAATTGAAAGGTGCCTGCGTGTGTGCGTGTACCTACCTGTAACTGACACGTGCGTGCGTGCTTGTACCTACCTGTAACTGACACGTGCGATCGTTCGTGCGTGTACCTACCTGTAACTGACAAGTGCGTGCGTGCGTGTACCTACCTGTAACTGACAGGTGCGTGCGTGCGTGTACCTACCTGTAACTGACAGGTGCGTGCGTGCGTGTACCTACCTGTAACTGACAGGTGCGTGCGTGCGTGTACCTACCTGTAACTGACAGGTGCGTGCGTGCGTGTACCTACCTGTAACTGAAAGGTGCGTGCGTGCGTGCGTGTACCTACCTGTAACTGACAGGTGCGTGCGTGCGTGCGTGTACCTACCTGTAACTGACAGGTGCGTAGGTGCGTGCGTGCGTGCGTGCGTGTACCTACCTGTAACTGACAGGTGCGTAGGTGCGTGCGTGCGTGCGTGCGTGTACCTACCTGTAACTGACGCGTGCGTGCGTGCGTGCTTGTACCTACCTGTAACTGACAGGTGCGTGCGTGCGTGTACCTACCTGTAACTGACAGGTGCGTGCGTGCGTGTACCTACCTATAACTGAAAGGTGCCTGCGTGTGTGCGTGTACCTACCTGTAATTGCCAGGTGCGTGCGTGCTTGCGTGCGTGTACCTACCTGTAACTGACAGGTGCGTGCGTGTGTGCGTGTACCTACCTGTAATTGACAGGTGCGTGCGTGCGTGTACCTACCTGTAACTGACAGGTGCGTGCGTGTACCTACCTGTAACTGACAGGTGCGTGTGTGCTTGCGTGCGTGTACCTACCTGTAACTGAAAGGTGCGTGCGTGCGTGCGTGTACCTACCTGTAACTGACAGGTGCGTGCGTGTACCTACCTGTAACTGACAGGTGCGTGTGTGCTTGCGTGCGTGTACCTACCTGTAACTGAAAGGTGCGTGCGTGTGTGCGTGTACCTACCTGTAACTGACAGGTGCGTGCGTGCGTGTACCTACCTGTAACTGAAAGCTGCGTGCGTGCGTGCGTGCGTGTACCTACCTGTAACTGAAAGGTGTGTGCGTGCGTGCGTGCGTGTACCTACCTGTAACTGAAAGGTGTGTGCGTGCGTGCGTGCGTGTACCTACCTGTAACTGAAAGGTGTGTGCGTGTACCTATCTGTAACTGACAGGTGCGTACGTGCGGGCGTGCGTGTACCTACCTGTAACTGAAAGGTGCCTGCGTGTGTGCGTGTACCTACCTGTAACTGACACGTGCGTGCGTGCGTGTACCTACCTGTAACTGACACGTGCGTGCGTGCGTGAACCTACCTGTAACTGCCAGGTGCGTGCACCTACTTGTAACTGAAAGGTGTGTGCGTGCGTGCGTGTACCTACCTGTAACTGACAGGTGCGTATGTGCGTGCGTGTACCTACCTGTAACTGACAGGTGCGTTCGTGCGTGTACCTCCCTGTAACTGAAAGGTGCGTGCGTGTGTGCATGTACCTACCTGTAACTGAAAGGTGCGTGCGTGTGTGCATGTACCTACCTGTAACTGACAGGTGCGTGCGTGCGTGTACCTACCTGTAACTGACAGGTGCGTGCGTGCGTGCGTGTACCTACCTGTAACTGAAAGGTGCGTGCGTGTGTGCGTGTACCTATCTGTAACTGACAGGTGCGTACGTGCGTGTGTGCGTGTACCTACCTGTAACTGACAGGTGCGTGCGTGTACCTATCTGTAACTGACAGGTGCATACGTGCGTGCGTGCGTGTACCTACCTGTAATTGACAGGTGCGTGCGTGCGTGTACCTACCTGTAATTGAAAGGTGCCTGCGTGTGTGCGTGTACCTACCTGTAACTGACACGTGCGTGCGTGCTTGTACCTTCCTGTAACTGACACGTGCGAGCGTTCGTGCGTGTACCTACCTGTAACTGACAAGTGCGTGCGTGCGTGTACCTACCTGTAACTGAAAGGTGCGTGCGTGTGTGTGTGTACCTAACTGTAACTGACAGGTGCGTGCGTGCGTGTACCTACCTGTAACTGACAGGTGCGTGCGTGCGTGTACCTACCTGTAACTGACAGGTGCGTGCGTGCGTGTACCTACCTGTAACTGAAAGGTGCGTGAGTGTACCTACCTGTAACTGACAGGTGCGTGCGTGTACCTACCTGTAACTGACAGGTGCGTGCGTGCGTGTACCTACCTGTAACTGACAGGTGCGTGCTTGCGTCCGTGTACCTACCTGTAACTGAAAGGTGCGTGCGTGCGTGCGTGTACCTACCTGTAACTGACAGGTGCGTAGGTGCGTGCGTGCGTGCGTGCGTGTACCTACCTGTAACTGACAGGTGCGTGCGTGCGTGCGTGCTTGTACCTACCTGTAACTGACAGGTGCGTGCGTGCGTGTACCTACCTGTAACTGACAGGTGCGTGCGTGCGTGTACCTACCTGTAACTGAAAGGTGCCTGCGTGTGTGCGTGTACCTACCTGTAACTGACACGTGCGTGCGTGCTTGCGTGCGTGTACCTACCTGTAACTGACAGGTGCGTGCGTACGTGTGTGCGTGCACCTACCTGTAACTGACAGGTGCGTGCGTACGTGTGTGCGTGCACCTACCTGTAACTGACAGGTGCGTGCGTGCGTGCACCTACCTGTAACTGACAGGTGCGTGCGTGCGTGCACCTACCTGTAACTGACAGGTGCGTGCGTGCGTGTGTGCGTGCACCTACCTGTAACTGACAGGTGCGTGCGTGCGTGCACCTACCTGTAACTGACAGGTGCGTGCGTGCGTGCACCTACCTGTAACTGACAGGTGCGTGCGTGCGTGTACCTACCTGTAACTGAAAGGTGCGTGCGTGTGTGCGTGTACCTACCTGTAACTGACAGGTGCGTGTGTGCTTGCGTGCGTGTACCTACCTGTAACTGAAAGGTGCGTGCGTGCGTGTACCTACCTGTAACTGACAGGTGCGTGCGTGCGTGTACCTACCTGTAACTGAAAGGTGCGTGCGTGTGTGCGTGTACCTACCTGTAACTGACAGGTGCGTGCGTGTACCTACCTGTAACTGACAGGTGCGTGCGTGCGTGTACCTACCTGTAACTGACAGGTGCGTGCGTGCGTGTACCTACCTGTAACTGACAAGTGCGTGAGTGCGTGCGTGAGTGTACCTACCTGTAACTGACAGGTGCGTGCGTGCGTGTACCTACCTGTAACTGACAGGTGCGTGCGTGCGTGTACCTACCTGTAACTGACAAGTGCGTGAGTGCGTGTACCTACCTGTAACTGAAAGGTGTGTGCGTGTGGGCGTGTACCTATCTGTAACTGACAGGTGCGTAGGTGCGTGCGTGCGTGCGTGCGTGTACCTACCTGGTAACTGACAGGTGCGTGCGTGCGTGCGTGCGTGCGTGTACCTACCTGTAACTGACAGTTGCGTGCGTGCGTGTACCTACCTGTAACTGACAGGTGCGTGCGTGCGTGCGTGCGTTTACCTACCTGTAACTGACAGGTGCGTGCGTGTACCTACCTGTAACTGACAGGTGCGTGTGTGCATGTACCTACCTGTAACTGACAGGTGCGTGCGTGCGTGTACCTACCTGTAACTGACAGGTGCGTGCGTGCGTGCGTGCGTGTACCTACCTGTATCTGACAGGTGCGTGCGTGCGTGCGTGCATGTACCGACCTGTAACTGACAGGTGCGTGCGTGCGTGCGTGTACCGACCTGTAACTGACAGGTGCGTGCGTGCGTGTACCGACCTGTAACTGACAGGTGCGTGCGTGCGTGTACCGACCTGTAACTGACAGGTGCGTGCGTGCGTGTACCTACCTGTAACTGACAGGTGCGTGCGTGCGTGTACCTACCTGTAACTGACAGGTGCGTGCGTGCGTGTACCTACCTGTAACTGACAGGTAGGTGCGTCCGTGCGTGTACCTACCTGTAACTGACAAGTGCGTGCGTGCGTGTACCTATCTGTAACTGACAGGTGCGTACGTGCGTGCGTGCGTGCGTGTACCTACCTGTAACTGAAAGGTGCCTGCGTGTGTGCGTGTACCTACCTGTAACTGACACGTGCGTGCGTGCGTGTACCTACCTGTAACTGACACGTGCGTGCGTGCGTGAACCTACCTGTAACTGCCAGGTGCGTGTACCTACTTGTAACTGAAAGGTGTGTGCGTGCGTGCGTGTACCTACCTGTAACTGACAGGTGCGTACGGGCGTGCGTGCACGTACCTACCTGTAACTGACAGGTGCGTTCGTGCGTGTACCTACGTGTAACTGAAAGGTGCGTGCATGTACCTACCTGTAACTGACAGGTGCGTGCGTGCGTGCGTGTACCTACCTGTAACTGAAAGGTGCGTGCGTGTGTGCGTGTACCTATCTGTAACTGACAGGTGCGTGCGTGCGTGTACCTACCTGTAACTGACAGGTGCGTGCGTGTACCTATCTGTAACTGACAGGTGCATACGTGCGTGCGTGCGTGTACCTACCTGTAATTGACAGGTGCGTGCGTGCGTGTACCTACGTGTAATTGAAAGGTGCCTGCGTGTGTGCGTGTACCTACCTGTAACTGACACGTGCGTGCGTGCTTGTACCTACCTGTAACTGACACGTGCGATCGTTCGTGCGTGTACCTACCTGTAACTGACAAGTGCGTGCGTGCGTGTACCTACCTGTAACTGACAGGTGCGTGTGTGCTTGCGTGCGTGTACCTACCTGTAACTGAAAGGTGCGTGCGTGTGTGCGTGTACCTACCTGTAACTGACAGGTGCGTGCGTGCGTGTACCTACCTGTAACTGACAGGTGCGTGCGTGCGTGTACCTACCTGTAACTGACAGGTGCGTGCGTGCGTGTACCTACCTGTAACTGACAGGTGCGTGCGTGCGTGTACCTACCTGTAACTGAAAGGTGCCTGCGTGCGTGCGTGTACCTACCTGTAACTGAAAGGTGCGTGCGTGCGTGCGTGTACCTACCTGTAACTGACAGGTGCGTGCGTGCGTGCGTGTACCTACCTGTAACTGACAGGTGCGTAGGTGCGTGTACCTACCTGTAACTGACAGGTGCGTGCGTGCGTGTACCTACCTGTAACTGACAGGTGCGTGCGTGCGTGTACCTACCTGTAACTGAAAGGTGCCTGCGTGCGTGCGTGTACCTACCTGTAACTGAAAGGTGCCTGCGTGCGTGCGTGTACCTACCTGTAACTGAAAGGTGCGTGCGTGCGTGCGTGTACCTACCTGTAACTGACAGGTGCGTGCGTGCGTGCGTGTACCTACCTGTAACTGACAGGTGCGTAGGTGCGTGCGTGCGTGCGTGCGTGTACCTACCTGTAACTGACAGGTGCGTGCGTGCGTGTACCTACCTGTAACTGACAGGTGCGTGCGTGCGTGTACCTACCTGTAATTGACAGGTGCGTGCGTGCGTGTACATACCTGTAACTGACAGGTGCGTGCGTGTACCTACCTGTAACTGACAGGTGCGTGTGTGCTTGCGTGCGTGTACCTACCTGTAACTGAAAGGTGCCTGCGTGTGCCTACCTGTAATTGCCAGGTGCGTGCGTGCTTGCGTGCGTGTACCTACCTGTAACTGACAGGTGCGTGCGTGTGTGCGTGTACCTACCTGTAATTGACAGGTGCGTGCGTGCGTGTACCTACCTGTAATTGCCAGGTGCGTGCGTGCTTGCGTGCGTGTACCTACCTGTAACTGACAGGTGCGTGCGTGTGTGCGTGTACCTACCTGTAACTGACAGGTGCGTGCATGCGTGTACCTACCTGTAATTGACAGGTGCGTGCGTGCGTGTACCTACCTGTAACTGACAGGTGCGTGCGTGTACCTACCTGTAACTGACAGGTGCGTGTGTGCTTGCGTGCGTGTACCTACCTGTAACTGAAAGGTGCGTGCGTGTGTGCGTGTACCTACCTGTAACTGACAGGTGCGTGCGTGCGTGTACCTACCTGTAACTGAAAGCTGCGTGCGTGCGTGCGTGCGTGTACCTACCTGTAACTGAAAGGTGTGTGCGTGCGTGCGTGCGTGTACCTACCTGTAACTGAAAGGTGCGTGCGTGCGTGTACCTACCTGTAACTGAAAGGTGTGTGCGTGTACCTATCTGTAACTGAAAGGTGTGTGCGTGTACCTATCTGTAACTGACAGGTGCGTACGTGCGTGCGTGCGTGTACCTACCTGTAACTGAAAGGTGCCTGCGTGTGTGCGTGTACCTACCTGTAACTGACACGTGCGTGCGTGCGTGTACCTACCTGTAACTGACACGTGCGTGCGTGCGTGTACCTACCTGTAACTGACACGTGCGTGCGTGCGTGTACCTACCTGTAACTGACACGTGCGTGCGTGCGTGAACCTACCTGTAACTGCCAGGTGCGTGCACCTACTTGTAACTGAAAGGTGTGTGCGTGCGTGCGTGTACCTACCTGTAACTGACAGGTGCGTATGTGCGTGCGTGTACCTACCTGTAACTGACAGGTGCGTAGGTGCGTGCGTGCGTGTACCTACCTGTAACTGACAGGTGCGTTCGTGCGTGTACCTACCTGTAACTGAAAGGTGCGTGCGTGCGTGTACCTACCTGTAACTGAAAGGTGCGTGCGTGTGTGCATGTACCTACCTGTAACTGAAAGGTGCGTGCGTGTGTGCATGTACCTACCGGTAACTGACAGGTGCGTGCGTGCGTGTACCTACCTGTAACTGACAGGTGCGTGCGTGCGTGCGTGTACCTACCTGTAACTGAAAGGTGCGTGCGTGTGTGCGTGTACCTATCTGTAACTGACAGGTGCGTACGTGCGTGTGTGCGTGTACCTATCTGTAACTGACAGGTGCATACGTGCGTGCGTGCGTGTACCTACCTGTAATTGACAGGTGCGTGCGTGCGTGTACCTACCTGTAATTGAAAGGTGCCTGCGTGTGTGCGTGTACCTACCTGTAACTGACAGGTGCGTGCGTGCGTGTACCTACCTGTAACTGACAGGTGCGTGTGTGCTTGCGTGCGTGTACCTACCTGTAACTGAAAGGTGCGTGCGTGTGTGCGTGTACCTACCTGTAACTGACAGGTGCGTGCGTGCGTGTACCTACCTGTAACTGACAGGTGCGTGCGTGCGTGTACCTACCTGTAACTGACAGGTGCGTGCGTGCGTGTACCTACCTGTAACTGACAGGTGCGTGCGTGCGTGCGTGTACCTACCTGTAACTGACAGGTGCGTGCGTGCGTGTACCTACCTGTAACTGAAAGGTGCGTGAGTGTACCTACCTGTAACTGACAGGTGCGTGCGTGTACCTACCTGTAACTGACAGGTGCGTGCGTGCGTGTACCTACCTGTAACTGACAGGTGCGTGCTTGCGTCCGTGTACCTACCTGTAACTGACAGGTGCGTGCTTGCGTCCGTGTACCTACCTGTAACTGACAGGTGCGTGCGTGCGTGTACCTACCTGTAACTGAAAGGTGCGTGCGTGCGTGCGTGTACCTACCTGTAACTGACAGGTGCGTGCGTGCGTGCGTGTACCTACCTGTAACTGACAGGTGCGTAGGTGCGTGCGTGCGTGCGTGCGTGTACCTACCTGTAACTGACAGGTGCGTGCGTGCGTGCGTGCTTGTACCTACCTGTAACTGACAGGTGCGTGCGTGCGTGCGTGTACCTACCTGTAATTGACAGGTGCGTGCGTGCGTGTACCTACCTGTAACTGAAAGGTGCCTGCGTGTGTGCGTGTACCTACCTGTAACTGCCAGGTGCGTGCGTGCTTGCGTGCGTGTACCTACCTGTAACTGACAGGTGCGTGCGTACGTGTGTGCGTGCACCTACCTGTAACTGACAGGTGCATGCGTACGTGTGTGCGTGCACCTACCTGTAACTGACAGGTGCGTGCGTGCGTGCACCTACCTGTAACTGACAGGTGCGTGCGTGCGTGCACCTACCTGTAACTGACAGGTGCGTGCGTGCGTGTACCTACCTGTAACTGACAGGTGCGTGCGTGCGTGTACCTACCTGTAACTGACAGGTGCGTGCGAGCGTGTACCTACCTGTAACTGAAAGGTGCGTGCGTGTGTGCGTGTACCTACCTGTAACTGACAGGTGCGTGTGTGCTTGCGTGCGTGTACCTACCTGTAACTGAAAGGTGCGTGCGTGCGTGTACCTACCTGTAACTGAAAGGTGCGTGCGTGTGTGCGTGTACCTACCTGTAACTGACAGGTGCGTGCGTGTGTGCGCGTACCTACCTGTAACTGACAGGTGCGTGCGTGTGTGCGCGTACCTACCTGTAACTGACAGGTGCGTGCGTGCGTGTACCTACCTGTAACTGACAGGTGCGTGTGTGCGTGTACCTACCTGTAACTGACAAGTGCGTGAGTGCGTGCGTGAGTGTACCTACCTGTAACTGACAGGTGCGTGCGTGCGTGTACCTACCTGTAACTGACAAGTGCGTGAGTGCGTGCGTGCGTGTACCTACCTGTAACTGACAGGTGCGTGCATGCGTGTACCTACCTGTAACTGAAAGGTGTGTGCGTGTGGGCGTGTACCTATCTGTAACTGACAGGTGCGTAGGTGCGTGCGTGCGTGCGTGCGTGCGTGTACCTACCTGGTAACTGACAGGTGCGTGCGTGCGTGCGTGCGTGTACCTACCTGTAACTGACAGGTGCGTGCGTGCGTGTACCTACCTGTAACTGACAGGTGCGTGCGTGCGTGCGTGCGTTTACCTACCTGTAACTGACAGGTGCGTGCGTGTACCTACCTGTAACTGACAGGTGCGTGTGTGCATGTACCTACCTGTAACTGACAGGTGCGTGCGTGCGTGCGTGCATGTACCTACCTGTAACTGACAGGTGCGTGCGTGCGTGCGTGCGTGTACCTACCTGTATCTGACAGGTGCGTGCGTGCGTGCGTGCATGTACCGACCTGTAACTGACAGGTGCGTGCGTGCGTGCGTGTACCGACCTGTAACTGACAGGTGCGTGCGTGCGTGTACCGACCTGTAACTGACAGGTGCGTGCGTGCGTGTACCGACCTGTAACTGACAGGTGCGTGCGTGCGTGTACCTACCTGTAACTGACAGGTGCGTGCGTGCGTGTACCTACCTGTAACTGACAGGTGCGTGCGTGCGTGTACCTACCTGTAACTGACAGGTAGGTGCGTGCGTGCGTGTACCTACCTGTAACTGACAAGTGCGTGCGTGCGTGTACCTACCTGTAACTGACAGGTGCGTGCGTGCGTGTACCTACCTGTAACTGACAGGTGCGTGCGTGCGTGTACCTACCTGTAACTGACAGGTGCGTGCGTGCGTGTACCTACCTGTAACTGACAGGTGCGTGCGTGCGTGTACCTACCTGTAACTGAAAGGTGTGTGCGTGTGGGCGTGTACCTATCTGTAACTGACAGGTGCGTAGGTGCGTGCGTGCGTAGGTGCGTGCGTGCGTGCGTGCGTGCGTGCGTGCGTGTACCTACCTGGTAACTGACAGGTGCGTGCGTGCGTGCGTGCGTGTACCTACCTGTAACTGACAGGTGCGTGCGTGCGTGCGTGCGTGTACCTACCTGTAACTGACAGGTGCGTGCGTGCGTGTACCTACCTGTAACTGACAGGTGCGTGCGTGCGTGCGTGCGTGTACCTACCTGTAACTGATAGGTGCGTGCGTGCGTGCGTGTACCGACCTGTAACTGACAGGTGCGTGCGTGCGTGTACCGACCTGTAACTGACAGGTGCGTGCGTGCGTGCGTGTACCGACCTGTAACTGACAGGTGCGTGCGTGCGTGTACCTACCTGTAACTGACAGGTGCGTGCGTGCGTGTACCTACCTGTAACTGACAGGTGCGTGCGTGCGTGTACCTACCTGTAACTGACAGGTGCGTGCGTGCGTGTACCTACCTGTAACTGACAGGTGCGTGCGTGCGTGTACCTACCTGTAACTGACAGGTGCGTGCGTGCGTGTACCTACCTGTAACTGACAGGTGCGTGCGTGTGTGCGCGTACCTACCTGTAACTGACAGGTGCGTGCGTGCGTGTACCTACCTGTAACTGACAAGTGCGTGAGTGCGTGCGTGAGTGTACCTACCTGTAACTGACAGGTGCGTGCGTGCGTGTACCTACCTGTAACTGACAGGTGCGTGCGTGCGTGTACCTACCTGTAACTGACACGTGCGTGAGTGCGTGCGTGCGTGTACCTACCTGTAACTGACAGGTGCGTGCATGGGTGTACCTACCTGTAACTGAAAGGTGTGTGCGTGTGGGCGTGTACCTATCTGTAACTGACAGGTGCGTAGGTGCGTGCGTGCGTGCGTGCGTGCGTGTACCTACCTGGTAACTGACAGGTGCGTGCGTGCGTGCGTGCGTGCGTGTACCTACCTGTAACTGACAGGTGCGTGCGTGCGTGCGTGCGTGTACCTACCTGTAACTGACAGGTGCGTGCGTGCGTGCGTGCGTTTACCTACCTGTAACTGACAGGTGCGTGCGTGTACCTACCTGTAACTGACAGGTGCGTGCGTGCATGTACCTACCTGTAACTGACAGGTGCGTGCGTGCGTGCGTGCGTGTACCTACCTGTAACTGATAGGTGCGTGCGTGCGTGCGTGCGTGCGTGTACCGACCTGTAACTGAAAGGTGCGTGCGTGCGTGCGTGCGTGTACCGACCTGTAACTGACAGGTGCGTGCGTGCGTGTACCGACCTGTAACTGACAGGTGCGTGCGTGCGTGTACCGACCTGTAACTGACAGGTGCGTGCGTGCGTGTACCTACCTGTAACTGACAGGTGCGTGCGTGCGTGCACCTACCTGTAACTGACAGGTGCGTGCGTGCGTGCACCTACCTGTAACTGACAGGTGCGTGCGTGCGTGCACCTACCTGTAACTGACAGGTGCGTGCGTGTGTGCGCGTACCTACCTGTAACTGACAGGTGCGTGCGTGCTTGCGTGCGTGTACCTACCTGTAACTGACAGGTGCGTGCGTACGTGTGTGCGTGCACCTACCTGTAACTGACAGGTGCATGCGTACGTGTGTGCGTGCACCTACCTGTAACTGACAGGTGCGTGCGTGCGTGCACCTACCTGTAACTGACAGGTGCGTGCGTGCGTGCACCTACCTGTAACTGACAGGTGCGTGCGTGCGTGCACCTACCTGTAACTGACAGGTGCGTGCGTGCGTGTACCTACCTGTAACTGACAGGTGCGTGCGAGCGTGTACCTACCTGTAACTGAAAGGTGCGTGCGTGTGTGCGTGTACCTACCTGTAACTGACAGGTGCGTGTGTGCTTGCGTGCGTGTACCTACCTGTAACTGAAAGGTGCGTGCGTGCGTGTACCTACCTGTAACTGAAAGGTGCGTGCGTGTGTGCGTGTACCTACGTGTAACTGACAGGTGCGTGCGTGTGTGCGCGTACCTACCTGTAACTGACAGGTGCGTGCGTGTGTGCACGTACCTACCTGTAACTGACAGGTGCGTGCGTGCGTGTACCTACCTGTAACTGACAGGTGCGTGTGTGCGTGTACCTACCTGTAACTGACAAGTGCGTGAGTGTACCTACCTGTAACTGACAGGTGCGTGCGTGCGTGTACCTACCTGTAACTGACAAGTGCGTGAGTGCGTGCGTGCGTGTACCTACCTGTAACTGACAGGTGCGTGCATGCGTGTACCTACCTGTAACTGAAAGGTGTGTGCGTGTGGGCGTGTACCTATCTGTAACTGACAGGTGCGTAGGTGCGTGCGTGCGTGCGTGCGTGCGTGTACCTACCTGGTAACTGACAGGTGCGTGCGTGCGTGCGTGCGTGCGTGTACCTACCTGTAACTGACAGGTGCGTGCGTGCGTGTACCTACCTGTAACTGACAGGTGCGTGCGTGCGTGCGTGCGTTTACCTACCTGTAACTGACAGGTGCGTGCGTGTACCTACCTGTAACTGACAGGTGCGTGTGTGCATGTACCTACCTGTAACTGACAGGTGCGTGCGTGCGTGCGTGCGTGTACCTACCTGTAACTGACAGGTGCGTGCGTGCGTGTACCTACCTGTATCTGACAGGTGCGTGCGTGCGTGCGTGCATGTACCGACCTGTAACTGACAGGTGCGTGCGTGCGTGCGTGTACCGACCTGTAACTGACAGGTGCGTGCGTGCGTGTACCGACCTGTAACTGACAGGTGCGTGCGTGCGTGTACCGACCTGTAACTGACAGGTGCGTGCGTGCGTGTACCGACCTGTAACTGACAGGTGCGTGCGTGCGTGTACCTACCTGTAACTGACAGGTGCGTGCGTGCGTGTACCTACCTGTAACTGACAGGTAGGTGCGTGCGTGCGTGTACCTACCTGTAACTGACAGGTAGGTGCGTGCGTGCGTGTACCTACCTGTAACTGACAAGTGCGTGCGTGCGTGTACCTACCTGTAACTGACAGGTGCGTGCGTGCGTGTACCTACCTGTAACTGACAGGTGCGTGCGTGCGTGTACCTACCTGTAACTGACAGGTGCGTGCGTGCGTGTACCTACCTGTAACTGACAGGTGCGTGCGTGCGTGTACCTACCTGTAACTGAAAGGTGTGTGCGTGTGGGCGTGTACCTATCTGTAACTGACAGGTGCGTAGGTGCGTGCGTGCGTGCGTGCGTGCGTGTACCTACCTGGTAACTGACAGGTGCGTGCGTGCGTGCGTGCATGTACCTACCTGTAACTGACAGGTGCGTGCGTGCGTGCGTGCGTGTACCTACCTGTAACTGACAGGTGCGTGCGTGCGTGCGTGTACCTACCTGTAACTGACAGGTGCGTGCGTGCGTGCGTGCGTGTACCTACCTGTAACTGATAGGTGCGTGCGTGCGTGCGTGTACCGACCTGTAACTGACAGGTGCGTGCGTGCGTGCGTGTACCGACCTGTAACTGACAGGTGCGTGCGTGCGTGTACCGACCTGTAACTGACAGGTGCGTGCGTGCGTGTACCTACCTGTAACTGACAGGTGCGTGCGTGCATGTACCTACCTGTAACTGACAGGTGCGTGCGTGCGTGCGTGCGTGCGTGTACCTACCTGTAACTGACAGGTGCGTGCGTGCGTGCGTGCGTGCGTGTACCGACCTGTAACTGACAGGTGCGTGCGTGCGTGCGTGCGTGTACCGACCTGTAACTGACAGGTGCGTGCGTGCGTGCGTGCGTGTACCGACCTGTAACTGACAGGTGCGTGCGTGCGTGCGTGCGTGTACCGACCTGTAACTGACAGGTGCGTGCGTGCGTGCGTGTACCGACCTGTAACTGACAGGTGCGTGCGTGCGTGCGTGTACCGACCTGTAACTGACAGGTGCGTGCGTGCGTGCGTGCGTGTACCGACCTGTAACTGACAGGTGCGTGCGTGCGTGTACCGACCTGTAACTGACAGGTGCGTGCGTGCGTGTACCGACCTGTAACTGACAGGTGCGTGCGTGCGTGTACCGACCTGTAACTGACAGGTGCGTGCGTGCGTGTACCGACCTGTAACTGACAGGTGCGTGCGTGCGTGTACCGACCTGTAACTGACAGGTGCGTGCGTGCGTGCGTGCGTGTACCGACCTGTAACTGACAGGTGCGTGCGTGCGTGCGTGCGTGTACCGACCTGTAACTGACAGGTGCGTGCGTGCGTGCGTGTACCGACCTGTAACTGACAGGTGCGTGCGTGCGTGCGTGTACCGACCTGTAACTGACAGGTGCGTGCGTGCGTGCGTGCGTGTACCGACCTGTAACTGACAGGTGCGTGCGTGCGTGCGTGTACCGACCTGTAACTGACAGGTGCGTGCGTGCGTGCGTGTACCGACCTGTAACTGACAGGTGCGTGCGTGCGTGCGTGCGTGCGTGTACCGACCTGTAACTGACAGGTGCGTGCGTGCGTGTACCGACCTGTAACTGACAGGTGCGTGCGTGCGTGTACCGACCTGTAACTGACAGGTGCGTGCGTGCGTGTACCGACCTGTAACTGACAGGTGCGTGCGTGCGTGTACCGACCTGTAACTGACAGGTGCGTGCGTGCGTGTACCGACCTGTAACTGACAGGTGCGTGCGTGCGTGTACCGACCTGTAACTGACAGGTGCGTGCGTGCGTGTACCGACCTGTAACTGACAGGTGCGTGCGTGCGTGCGTGCGTGTACCGACCTGTAACTGACAGGTGCTTGCGTGCGTGCGTGCGTGTACCGACCTGTAACTGACAGGTGCGTGCGTGCGTGTACCGACCTGTAACTGACAGGTGCGTGCGTGCGTGTACCGACCTGTAACTGACAGGTGCGTGCGTGCGTGTACCGACCTGTAACTGACAGGTGCGTGCGTGCGTGTACCGACCTGTAACTGACAGGTGCGTGCGTGCGTGTACCGACCTGTAACTGACAGGTGCGTGCGTGCGTGTACCGACCTGTAACTGACAGGTGCGTGCGTGCGTGTACCGACCTGTAACTGACAGGTGCGTGCGTGCGTGTACCGACCTGTAACTGACAGGTGCGTGCGTGCGTGCACCTACCTGTAACTGACAGGTGCGTGCGTGCGTGCACCTACCTGTAACTGACAGGTGCGTGCGTGCGTGCACCTACCTGTAACTGACAGGTGCGTGCGTGCGTGCACCTACCTGTAACTGACAGGTGCGTGCGTGCGTGCACCTACCTGTAACTGACAGGTGCGTGCGTGTACCTACCTGTAACTGACAGGTGCGTGCGTGCGTGTACCGACCTGTAACTGACAGGTGCGTGCGTGCGTGTACCTACCTGTAACTGACAGGTGCGTGCGTGCGTGTACCTACCTGTAACTGACAGGTGCGTGCGTGCGTGTACCTACCTGTAACTGACAGGTAGGTGCGTGCGTGCGTGTACCTACCTGTAACTGACAAGTGCGTGCGTGCGTGTACCTACCTGTAACTGACAGGTGCGTGCGTGCGTGTACCTACCTGTAACTGACAGGTGCGTGCGTGCGTGTACCTACCTGTAACTGACAGGTGCGTGCGTGCGTGTACCTACCTGTAACTGACAGGTGCGTGTGGGCGTGTACCTATCTGTAACTGACAGGTGCGTAGGTGCGTGCGTGCGTGCGTGCGTGCGTGTACCTACCTGGTAACTGACAGGTGCGTGCGTGCGTGCGTGCATGTACCTACCTGTAACTGACAGGTGCGTGCGTGCGTGCGTGCGTGTACCTACCTGTAACTGACAGGTGCGTGCGTGCGTGCGTGCGTGCGTGTACCTACCTGTAACTGACAGGTGCGTGCGTGCGTGCGTGCGTGTACCTACCTGTAACTGACAGGTGCGTGCGTGCGTGCGTGCGTGTACCTACCTGTAACTGATAGGTGCGTGCGTGCGTGCGTGCGTGTACCGACCTGTAACTGACAGGTGCGTGCGTGCGTGCGTGTACCGACCTGTAACTGACAGGTGCGTGCGTGCGTGCGTGTACCGACCTGTAACTGACAGGTGCGTGCGTGCGTGCGTGCGTGTACCGACCTGTAACTGACAGGTGCGTGCGTGCGTGCGTGCGTGTACCGACCTGTAACTGACAGGTGCGTGCGTGCGTGTACCGACCTGTAACTGACAGGTGCGTGCATGCGTGTACCGACCTGTAACAGACAGGTGCGTGCGTGCGTGTACCGACCTGTAACTGACAGGTGCGTGCGTGCGTGCGTGCGTGTACCTACCTGTAACTGACAGGTGCGTGCGTGCGTGTACCTACCTGTAACTGACAGGTGCGTGCATGCGTGTACCTACCTGTAACTGAAAGGTGTGTGCGTGTGGGCGTGTACCTATCTGTAACTGACAGGTGCGTAGGTGCGTGCGTGCGTGCGTGCGTGCGTGTACCTACCTGGTAACTGACAGGTGCGTGCGTGCGTGCGTGCGTGCGTGTACCTACCTGTAACTGACAGGTGCGTGCGTGCGTGTACCTACCTGTAACTGACAGGTGCGTGCGTGCGTGCGTGCGTTTACCTACCTGTAACTGACAGGTGCGTGCGTGTACCTACCTGTAACTGACAGGTGCGTGTGTGCATGTACCTACCTGTAACTGATAGGTGCGTGCGTGCGTGCGTGCGTGTACCTACCTGTAACTGACAGGTGCGTGCGTGCGTGTACCTACCTGTATCTGACAGGTGCGTGCGTGCGTGCGTGCATGTACCGACCTGTAACTGACAGGTGCGTGCGTGCGTGCGTGTACCGACCTGTAACTGACAGGTGCGTGCGTGCGTGTACCGACCTGTAACTGACAGGTGCGTGCGTGCGTGTACCGACCTGTAACTGACAGGTGCGTGCGTGCGTGTACCGACCTGTAACTGACAGGTGCGTGCGTGCGTGTACCTACCTGTAACTGACAGGTGCGTGCGTGCGTGTACCTACCTGTAACTGACAGGTAGGTGCGTGCGTGCGTGTACCTACCTGTAACTGACAGGTAGGTGCGTGCGTGCGTGTACCTACCTGTAACTGACAAGTGCGTGCGTGCGTGTACCTACCTGTAACTGACAGGTGCGTGCGTGCGTGTACCTACCTGTAACTGACAGGTGCGTGCGTGCGTGTACCTACCTGTAACTGACAGGTGCGTGCGTGCGTGTACCTACCTGTAACTGACAGGTGCGTGCGTGCGTGTACCTACCTGTAACTGAAAGGTGTGTGCGTGTGGGCGTGTACCTATCTGTAACTGACAGGTGCGTAGGTGCGTGCGTGCGTGCGTGCGTGCGTGTACCTACCTGGTAACTGACAGGTGCGTGCGTGCGTGCGTGCATGTACCTACCTGTAACTGACAGGTGCGTGCGTGCGTGCGTGCGTGTACCTACCTGTAACTGACAGGTGCGTGCGTGCGTGCGTGCGTGCGTGTACCTACCTGTAACTGACAGGTGCGTGCGTGCGTGCGTGCGTGTACCTACCTGTAACTGATAGGTGCGTGCGTGCGTGCGTGTACCGACCTGTAACTGACAGGTGCGTGCGTGCGTGCGTGTACCGACCTGTAACTGACAGGTGCGTGCGTGCGTGCGTGTACCGACCTGTAACTGACAGGTGCGTGCGTGCGTGTACCTACCTGTAACTGACAGGTGCGTGCGTGCGTGCGTGCGTGCGTGTACCGACCTGTAACTGACAGGTGCGTGCGTGCGTGTACCTACCTGTAACTGACAGGTGCGTGCGTGCGTGTACCTACCTGTAACTGACAGGTGCGTGCGTGCGTGTACCTACCTGTAACTGACAGGTGCGTGCGTGCGTGCGTGCGTGCGTGTACCGACCTGTAACTGACAGGTGCGTGCGTGCGTGTACCGACCTGTAACTGACAGGTGCGTGCGTGCGTGCGTGCGTGTACCGACCTGTAACTGACAGGTGCGTGCGTGCGTGCGTGCGTGTACCGACCTGTAACTGACAGGTGCGTGCGTGCGTGCGTGTACCGACCTGTAACTGACAGGTGCGTGCGTGCGTGCGTGTACCGACCTGTAACTGACAGGTGCGTGCGTGCGTGCGTGCGTGTACCGACCTGTAACTGACAGGTGCGTGCGTGCGTGTACCGACCTGTAACTGACAGGTGCGTGCGTGCGTGTACCGACCTGTAACTGACAGGTGCGTGCGTGCGTGTACCGACCTGTAACTGACAGGTGCGTGCGTGCGTGTACCGACCTGTAACTGACAGGTGCGTGCGTGCGTGTACCGACCTGTAACTGACAGGTGCGTGCGTGCGTGCGTGCGTGTACCGACCTGTAACTGACAGGTGCGTGCGTGCGTGCGTGCGTGTACCGACCTGTAACTGACAGGTGCGTGCGTGCGTGCGTGTACCGACCTGTAACTGACAGGTGCGTGCGTGCGTGCGTGTACCGACCTGTAACTGACAGGTGCGTGCGTGCGTGCGTGCGTGTACCGACCTGTAACTGACAGGTGCGTGCGTGCGTGCGTGCGTGTACCGACCTGTAACTGACAGGTGCGTGCGTGCGTGCGTGTACCGACCTGTAACTGACAGGTGCGTGCGTGCGTGCGTGTACCGACCTGTAACTGACAGGTGCGTGCGTGCGTGCGTGCGTGTACCGACCTGTAACTGACAGGTGCGTGCGTGCGTGTACCGACCTGTAACTGACAGGTGCGTGCGTGCGTGTACCGACCTGTAACTGACAGGTGCGTGCGTGCGTGTACCGACCTGTAACTGACAGGTGCGTGCGTGCGTGCGTGCGTGTACCGACCTGTAACTGACAGGTGCTTGCGTGCGTGTACCGACCTGTAACTGACAGGTGCGTGCGTGCGTGTACCGACCTGTAACTGACAGGTGCGTGCGTGCGTGTACCGACCTGTAACTGACAGGTGCGTGCGTGCGTGTACCGACCTGTAACTGACAGGTGCGTGCGTGCGTGTACCGACCTGTAACTGACAGGTGCGTGCGTGCGTGTACCGACCTGTAACTGACAGGTGCGTGCGTGCGTGTACCGACCTGTAACTGACAGGTGCGTGCGTGCGTGTACCGACCTGTAACTGACAGGTGCGTGCGTGCGTGCACCTACCTGTAACTGACAGGTGCGTGCGTGCGTGCACCTACCTGTAACTGACAGGTGCGTGCGTGCGTGCACCTACCTGTAACTGACAGGTGCGTGCGTGCGTGCACCTACCTGTAACTGACAGGTGCGTGCGTGCGTGCACCTACCTGTAACTGACAGGTGCGTGCGTGTACCTACCTGTAACTGACAGGTGCGTGCGTGCGTGTACCTACCTGTAACTGACAGGTGCGTGCGTGCGTGTACCTACCTGTAACTGACAGGTGCGTGCGTGCGTGTACCTACCTGTAACTGACAGGTAGGTGCGTGCGTGCGTGTACCTACCTGTAACTGACAGGTGCGTGCGTGCGTGTACCTACCTGTAACTGACAGGTGCGTGCGTGCGTGTACCTACCTGTAACTGACAGGTGCGTGCGTGCGTGTACCTACCTGTAACTGACAGGTGCGTGCGTGCGTGTACCTACCTGTAACTGAAAGGTGTGTGCGTGTGGGCGTGTACCTATCTGTAACTGACAGGTGCGTAGGTGCGTGCGTGCGTGCGTGCGTGCGTGTACCTACCTGGTAACTGACAGGTGCGTGCGTGCGTGCGTGCATGTACCTACCTGTAACTGACAGGTGCGTGCGTGCGTGCGTGCGTGTACCTACCTGTAACTGACAGGTGCGTGCGTGCGTGCGTGCGTGCGTGTACCTACCTGTAACTGACAGGTGCGTGCGTGCGTGCGTGCGTGTACCTACCTGTAACTGACAGGTGCGTGCGTGCGTGCGTGCGTGTACCTACCTGTAACTGATAGGTGCGTGCGTGCGTGCGTGCGTGTACCGACCTGTAACTGACAGGTGCGTGCGTGCGTGCGTGTACCGACCTGTAACTGACAGGTGCGTGCGTGCGTGCGTGTACCGACCTGTAACTGACAGGTGCGTGCGTGCGTGCGTGCGTGTACCGACCTGTAACTGACAGGTGCGTGCGTGCGTGTACCGACCTGTAACTGACAGGTGCGTGCATGCGTGTACCGACCTGTAACAGACAGGTGCGTGCGTGCGTGTACCGACCTGTAACTGACAGGTGCGTGCGTGCGTGCGTGCGTGTACCTACCTGTAACTGACAGGTGCGTGCGTGCGTGTACCTACCTGTAACTGACAGGTGCGTGCGTGCGGGTACCTACCTGTAACTGAAAGGTGTGTGCGTGTGGGCGTGTACCTATCTGTAACTGACAGGTGCGTAGGTGCGTGCGTGCGTGCGTGCGTGCGTGTACCTACCTGGTAACTGACAGGTGCGTGCGTGCGTGCGTGCATGTACCTACCTGTAACTAACAGGTGCGTGCGTGCGTGCGTGCGTGTACCTACCTGTAACTGACAGGTGCGTGCGTGCGTGCGTGCGTGCGTGTACCTACCTGTAACTGACAGGTGCGTGCGTGCGTGCGTGCGTGTACCTACCTGTAACTGATAGGTGCGTGCGTGCGTGTACCGACCTGTAACTGACAGGTGCGTGCGTGCGTGCGTGCGTGTACCGACCTGTAACTGACAGGTGCGTGCGTGCGTGTACCGACCTGTAACTGACAGGTGCGTGCGTGCGTGCGTGCGTGTACCTACCTGTAACTGACAGGTGCGTGCGTGCGTGTACCTACCTGTAACTGACAGGTGCGTGCGTGCGTGTACCTACCTGTAACTGAAAGGTGTGTGCGTGTGGGCGTGTACCTATCTGTAACTGACAGGTGCGTAGGTGCGTGCGTGCGTGCGTGCGTGCGTGTACCTACCTGGTAACTGACAGGTGCGTGCGTGCGTGCGTGCATGTACCTACCTGTAACTAACAGGTGCGTGCGTGCGTGCGTGCGTGTACCTACCTGTAACTGACAGGTGCGTGCGTGCGTGCGTGCGTGCGTGTACCTACCTGTAACTGACAGGTGCGTGCGTGCGTGCGTGCGTGTACCTACCTGTAACTGATAGGTGCGTGCGTGCGTGCGTGCGTGTACCGACCTGTAACTGACAGGTGCGTGCGTGCGTGCGTGCGTGTACCGACCTGTAACTGACAGGTGCGTGCGTGCGTGTACCGACCTGTAACTGACAGGTGCGTGCGTGCGTGTACCGACCTGTAACTGACAGGTGCGTGCGTGCGTGTACCGACCTGTAACTGACAGGTGCGTGCGTGCGTGTACCGACCTGTAACTGACAGGTGCGTGCGTGCGTGTACCTACCTGTAACTGACAGGTGCGTGCGTGCGTGTACCTACCTGTAACTGACAGGTGCGTGCGTGCGTGTACCTACCTGTAACTGACAGGTGCGTGCGTGCGTGTACCTACCTGTAACTGACAGGTGCGTGCGTGCGTGTACCTACCTGTAACTGACAGGTGCGTGCGTGTGTGCGCGTACCTACCTGTAACTGACAGGTGCGTGCGTGCGTGTACCTACCTGTAACTGACAAGTGCGTGAGTGCGTGCGTGAGTGTACCTACCTGTAACTGACAGGTGCGTGCGTGCGTGTACCTACCTGTAACTGACAGGTGCGTGCGTGCGTGTACCTACCTGTAACTGACACGTGCGTGAGTGCGTGCGTGCGTGTACCTACCTGTAACTGACAGGTGCGTGCATGGGTGTACCTACCTGTAACTGAAAGGTGTGTGCGTGTGGGCGTGTACCTATCTGTAACTGACAGGTGCGTAGGTGCGTGCGTGCGTGCGTGCGTGCGTGTACCTACCTGGTAACTGACAGGTGCGTGCGTGCGTGCGTGCGTGCGTGTACCTACCTGTAACTGACAGGTGCGTGCGTGCGTGCGTGCGTGTACCTACCTGTAACTGACAGGTGCGTGCGTGCGTGCGTGCGTGTACCTACCTGTAACTGACAGGTGCGTGCGTGTACCTACCTGTAACTGACAGGTGCGTGCGTGCATGTACCTACCTGTAACTGACAGGTGCGTGCGTGCGTGCGTGCGTGTACCTACCTGTAACTGATAGGTGCGTGCGTGCGTGCGTGCGTGCGTGTACCGACCTGTAACTGAAAGGTGCGTGCGTGCGTGCGTGCGTGTACCTACCTGTAACTGACAGGTGCGTGCGTGCGTGCGTGCGTTTACCTACCTGTAACTGACAGGTGCGTGTGTGCATGTACCTACCTGTAACTGACAGGTGCGTGCGTGCGTGCGTGCTTGTACCTACCTGTAACTGACAGGTGCGTGCGTGCGTGCGTGCGTGTACCTACCTGTAACTGACAGGTGCGTGCGTGCGTGTACCTACCTGTAACTGACAGGTGCGTGCGTGCGTGTACCTACCTGTAACTGAAAGGTGTGTGCGTGTGGGCGTGTACCTATCTGTAACTGACAGGTGCGTAGGTGCGTGCGTGCGTGCGTGCGTGCGTGTACCTACCTGGTAACTGACAGGTGCGTGCGTGCGTGCGTGCATGTACCTACCTGTAACTGACAGGTGCGTGCGTGCGTGCGTGCGTGTACCTACCTGTAACTGACAGGTGCGTGCGTGCGTTCGTGCGTTTACCTACCTGTAACTGACAGGTGCGTGCGTGCGTGCGTGCGTGTACCTACCTGTAACTGACAGGTGCGTGCGTGTACCTACCTGTAACTGACAGGTGCGTGCGTGCATGTACCTACCTGTAACTGACAGGTGCGTGCGTGCGTGCGTGCGTGTACCTACCTGTAACTGACAGGTGCGTGCGTGCGTGCGTGTACCGACCTGTAACTGACAGGTGCGTGCGTGCGTGCGTGCGTGTACCGACCTGTAACTGACAGGTGCGTGCGTGCGTGTACCTACCTGTAACTGACAAGTGCGTGAGTGCGTGCGTGAGTGTACCTACCTGTAACTGACAGGTGCGTGCATGCGTGTACCTACCTGTAACTGAAAGGTGTGTGCGTGTACCTATCTGTAACTGACAGGTGCGTAGGTGCGTGCGTGCGTGCGTGCGTGCGTGTACCTACCTGGTAACTGACAGGTGCGTGCGTGCGTGTACCTACCTGTAACTGACAGGTGCGTGCGTGCGTGCGTGCGTGTACCTACCTGTAACTGACAGGTGCGTGCGTGTACCTACCTGTAACTGACAGGTGCGTGTGTGCATGTACCTACCTGTAACTGACAGGTCCGTGCGTGCGTGTACCTACCTGTAACTGACAGGTGCTTGCGTGCGTGCGTGCGTGTACCTACCTGTAACTGACAGGTGCGTGCGTGCGTGCGTGCATGTACCGACCTGTAACTGACAGGTGCGTGCGTGCGTGCGTGTACCGACCTGTAACTGACAGGTGCGTGCGTGCGTGCGTGCGTGTACCGACCTGTAACTGACAGGTGCGTGCGTGCGTGTACCTACCTGTAACTGACAGGTGCGTGCGTGCGTGTACCTACCTGTAACTGACAGGTGCGTGCGTGCGTGTACCTACCTGTAACTGACAGGTGCGTGCGTGCGTGTACCGACCTGTAACTGACAGGTGCGTGCGTGCGTGCGTGCGTGCGTGTACCGACCTGTAACTGACAGGTTCGTGCGTGCGTGCGTGCGTGCGTGCGTGTACCTACCTGTAACTGACAGGTCCGTGCGTGCGTGCGTGCGTGTACCTACCTGTAACTGACAGGTGCGTGCGTGCGTGCGTGTACCTACCTGTAACTGACAGTTGCGTGCGTGCGTGCGTGTACCTACCTGTAACTGACAGGTGCGTGCGTGCGTGCGTTCGTGCGTGTACCTACCTGTAACTGACAGGTGCGTACGTGCGTACGTGCGTGCGTGCGTGCACCTACCTGTAACTGAAAGGTGCGTGCGTGCGTGCGTGTACCTACCTATAACTGACAGGTGCGTTCGTGCGTGCGTGCGTGTACCTACCTGTAACTGACAGGTGCGTGCGTGCGTGCGTGCGTGTACCTACCTGTAACTGACAGGTGCGTGCGTGCGTGCGTGCGTGTACCTACCTATAACTGACAGGTGCGTTCGTGCGTGCGTGCGTGTACCTACCTGTAACTGACAGGTGCGTGCGTGCGTGCGTGCGTGTACCTACCTGTAACCGACAGGTGCGTGCGTGTGTGCGTGTACCAACCTGTAACTACCAGGTGCGTGCGTACGTGTACCTACCTGTACCAGCGAGGTACGTAAGTGCGTACGTGCGTTCGTGTACCTACCTGTACGAGCGAGGTACGTGTGTGTGTGTGTGTACATGTACCTGTACCGGCGAGGTAAGTGTGTGTATGTGTGTACGTGCGTGCATGCGTACATACCTGTGCCAGCGAGGTACGTGCATGCGCGTGTGTGTGTGTACGTACCTGTACCAGCGAGGTACATGTGTGTGTGTGTACGTACGTACCTGTACCTGCGAGGTAAGTGTGTGTGTGTGTGTACGTGTGTGTGTGAGTACGTACCTATACCAGCGAGGTAAATGTGTGTGTGTGTGTGTGTGCACGTACCTGTACAAGCGAGGTACATGTGTGTGTGTGTGTGTGTGCGTACCTGTAACTGCGAGGTAAGTGTGTGTGTGTGTGTGTGTGTGTGTGTGTGTGTGTGTGTACGTACCTGTACCAGCGAGGTACGTGTGTGTGTGTGTACGTACCTGTACCTGCGAGGTAAGTGTGTGTGTGTGCGCGTACGTGTGTGTGTGTACGTACCTGTACCAGCGAGGTACGTGTGTGTGTGTGCGTGTGTGTGTACGTACCTGTACAAGCGAGGTACGTGTGTGTGTGTGTGTCTGTGTGAGTGTGTACGTACCTGTACAAGCGGGGTACATGTGTGTGTGTGAGTGTGTGCGTACCTGTACCTGCGAGGTAAGTGTGTGTGTGTGTGTGTGTGTACGTACCTGTAACAGCGAGGTACGTGTGTGTGTGTGTGTGTGTGTGTGTGTGTGTGTGTGTGTGTGCACACGTGTGTGTGTACATACCTGTACCAGCGAGGTACATGTGTGAGTATGTGTACGTACCTGTAACAGCGAGGTACATGTGTGTGTGTGTGTGTGTGTGTGCGCGTGTCTGTGTACGTACCTGTACCAGCGAGGTAGTGGTGTGTATGTGTATATACCTGTATCAGCGAGGTAGGGGTGTGTGTATGTGTGTGTGTGTGTGTGTACCTGTTCCAGTGAGGTGTGTGTGTGTGTGTACCTGTACCAGTGAGGGGGGTGTGTGTGTGTGTGTGTGTGTGTGTGTACCTGTACCAGTGAGGGATGTGTGTGTGTGTGTGTGTGTGTACGTACCTGTACCAGTGAGGTGTGTGTGTGTACCTGTACCAGTGAGGGGTGTGTGTGTGTGTGTGTGTGTACGTACCTGTACCAGTGAGGTGTGTGTATGAGTGAGGGGTGAGTGTGTACCTATACTAGTGAGGTGTGTGTGTGTGTGTGTTTG
>NW_026521087.1:6332659-6336517 GCF_001660625.3 Ictalurus punctatus
GGTGTGTGTGTGTGTGTGTGTACCTGTACCAGTGAGGTGTGTGTGTGTGTGTGTGTACCTGTACCAGTGAGGTGTGTGTGTGTGTGTGTACCTGTACCAGTGAGGTGTGTGTGTGTGTGTGTACCTGTACCAGTGAGGTGTGTGTGTGTGTGTGTACCTGTACCAGTGAGGTGTGTGTGTGTGTGTGTGTGTTTGTGTGTGTGTGTGTGTGTGTGTGTACCTGTACCAGTGAGGTGTGTGTGTGTGTGTGTGTGTGTGTGTGTGTGTGTACCTGTACCAGTGAGGTGTGTGTGTGTGTGTGTGTGTGTGTGTACCTGTACCAGTGAGGTGTGTGTGTGTACCTGTACCAGTGAGGTGTGTGTGTGTGTGTGTGTACCTGTACCAGTGAGGTGTGTGTGTGTGTGTGTGTACCTGTACCAGTGAGGTGTGTGTGTGTGTGTGTACCTGTACCAGTGAGGTGTGTGTGTGTGTGTGTACCTGTACCAGTGAGGTGTGTGTGTGTGTGTGTACCTGTACCAGTGAGGTGTGTGTGTGTGTGTGTGTGTGTGTGTGTACCAGTGAGGTGTGTGTGTGTACCTGTACCAGTGAGGTGTGTGTGTGTACCTGTACCAGTGAGGTGTGTGTGTGTACCTGTACCAGTGAGGTGTGTGTGTGTGTGTGTGTGTGTGTGTGTACCAGTGAGGTGTGTGTGTGTACCTGTACCAGTGAGGTGTGTGTGTGTGTGTGTGTGTGTGTACCTGTACCAGTGAGGTGTGTGTGTGTGTGTGTGTGTGTGTGTGTGTACCTGTACCAGTGAGGTGTGTGTGTGTGTGTGTACCTGTACCAGTGAGGTGTGTGTGTGTGTGTGTACCTGTACCAGTGAGGTGTGTGTGTGTGTGTGTACCTGTACCAGTGAGGTGTGTGTGTGTGTGTGTACCTGTACCAGTGAGGTGTGTGTGTGTGTGTGTACCTGTACCAGTGAGGTGTGTGTGTGTGTGTGTACCTGTACCAGTGAGGTGTGTGTGTGTGTGTGTGTGTGTGTGTACCAGTGAGGTGTGTGTGTGTACCTGTACCAGTGAGGTGTGTGTGTGTACCTGTACCAGTGAGGTGTGTGTGTGTACCTGTACCAGTGAGGTGTGTGTGTGTGTGTGTACCTGTACCAGTGAGGTGTGTGTGTGTGTGTGTACCTGTACCAGTGAGGTGTGTGTGTGTGTGTGTACCTGTACCAGTGAGGTGTGTGTGTGTGTGTGTACCTGTACCAGTGAGGTGTGTGTGTGTGTGTGTGTACCTGTACCAGTGAGGTGTGTGTGTGTGTGTGTGTGTTTGTGTGTGTGTGTGTGTGTGTGTACCTGTACCAGTGAGGTGTGTGTGTGTGTGTGTGTGTGTGTGTACCTGTACCAGTGAGGTGTGTGTGTGTGTGTGTGTGTGTGTGTACCTGTACCAGTGAGGTGTGTGTGTGTGTGTGTGTACCTGTACCAGTGAGGTGTGTGTGTGTGTGTGTGTACCTGTACCAGTGAGGTGTGTGTGTGTGTGTGTGTACCTGTACCAGTGAAGTGTGTGTGTGTGTGTGTACCTGTACCAGTGAGGTGTGTGTGTGTGTGTGTGTGTGTGTGTGTGTGTGTGTGTACCTGTACCAGTGAGGTGTGTGTGTGTGTGTGTGTGTACCTGTACCAGTGAGGTGTGTGTATGTGTGTGTGTGTACCTGTACCAGTGAGGTGTGTGTGTGTGTGTGTGTGTGTGTACCTGTACCAGTGAGGTGTGTGTATGTGTGTGTGTGTACCTGTACCAGTGAGGTGTGTGTGTGTGTGTACCTGTACCAGTGAGGTGTGTGTGTGTGTGTGTGTACCTGTACCAGTGAGGTGTGTGTGTGTGTGTGTACCTGTACCAGTGAGGAGTGTGTGTGTGTGTACCTGTACCAGTGAGGTGTGTGTGTGTGTGTGTGTTTGTGTGTGTGTGTGTGTGTGTGTACCTGTACCAGTGAGGTGTGTGTGTGTGTGTGTGTGTGTACCTGTACCAGTGAGGTGTGTGTGTGTGTGTACCTGTACCAGTGAGGTGTGTGTGTGTGTGTGTACCTGTACCAGTGAGGAGTGTGTGTGTGTGTACCTGTACCAGTGAGGTGTGTGTGTGTGTGTGTTTGTGTGTGTGTGTGTGTGTGTGTACCTGTACCAGTGAGGTGTGTGTGTGTGTGTGTGTACCTGTACCAGTGAGGTGTGTGTGTGTGTGTGTGTGTGTGTGTGTGTACCTGTACCAGTGAGGTGTGTGTGTGTGTGTGTGTGTGTGTGTGTGTACCTGTACCAGTGAGGTGTGTGTGTGTGTGTGTACCTGTACCAGTGAGGAGTGTGTGTGTGTGTACCTGTACCAGTGAGGTGTGTGTGTGTGTGTGTGTTTGTGTGTGTGTGTGTGTGTGTGTACCTGTACCAGTGAGGTGTGTGTGTGTGTGTGTGTGTGTGTGTGTGTACCTGTACCAGTTAGGTGTGTGTGTGTGTGTACCTGTACCAGTGAGGTGTGTGTGTGTGTGTGTGTGTACCTGTACCTGTGAGGTGTGTGTGTGTGTACCTGTACCTGTGAGGTGTGTGTGTGTGTGTGTACCTGTACCAGTGAGGTGTGTGTGTACCTGTACCAGTGAGGTGTGTGTGTGTGTACCTGTACCAGTGAGGTGTGTGTGTGTGTGTGTGTACCTGTACCAGTGAGGTGTGTGTGTGTGTGTGTGTGTACCTGTACCTGTGAGGTGTGTGTGTGTGTGTACCTGTACCAGTGAGGTGTGTGTGTGTGTGTGTGTACCTGTACCAGTGAGGTGTGTGTGTGTGTGTGTGTACCTGTACCAGTGAGGTGTGTGTGTGTGTGTACCTGTACCAGTGAGGTGTGTGTGTGTGTGTGTACCTGTACCAGTGAGGAGTGTGTGTGTGTGTACCTGTACCAGTGAGGTGTGTGTGTGTGTGTGTTTGTGTGTGTGTGTGTGTGTGTGTACCTGTACCAGTGAGGTGTGTGTGTGTGTGTGTGTACCTGTACCAGTGAGGTGTGTGTGTGTGTGTGTGTGTGTGTGTGTGTACCTGTACCAGTGAGGTGTGTGTGTGTGTGTGTGTGTGTGTGTGTGTACCTGTACCAGTGAGGTGTGTGTGTGTGTGTGTACCTGTACCAGTGAGGAGTGTGTGTGTGTGTACCTGTACCAGTGAGGTGTGTGTGTGTGTGTGTGTTTGTGTGTGTGTGTGTGTGTGTGTACCTGTACCAGTGAGGTGTGTGTGTGTGTGTGTGTGTGTGTGTGTACCTGTACCAGTTAGGTGTGTGTGTGTGTGTACCTGTACCAGTGAGGTGTGTGTGTGTGTGTGTGTGTGTACCTGTACCTGTGAGGTGTGTGTGTGTGTGTGTGTGTACCTGTACCTGTGAGGTGTGTGTGTGTGTGTGTACCTGTACCAGTGAGGTGTGTGTGTACCTGTACCAGTGAGGTGTGTGTGTGTGTACCTGTACCAGTGAGGTGTGTGTGTGTGTGTGTGTACCTGTACCAGTGAGGTGTGTGTGTGTGTGTGTGTGTACCTGTACCTGTGAGGTGTGTGTGTGTGTGTACCTGTACCAGTGAGGTGTGTGTGTACCTGTACCAGTGAGGTGTGTGTGTGTGTGTGTGTACCTGTACCAGTGAGGTGTGTGTGTGTGTGTGTGTACCTGTACCAGTGAGGTGTGTGTGTGTGTGTGTGTGTTTGTGTGTGTGTGTGTGTGTGTGTACCTGTACCAGTGAGGTGTGTGTGTGTGTGTTTGTGTGTGTGTGTGTGTGTGTGTGTACCTGTACCAGTGAGGTGTGTGTGTGTGTGTGTGTGTGTGTGTGTGTGTGTGTACCTGTACCAGTGAGGGGTGTGTGTGTGTGTGTGTGTGTGTGTGTGTGTGTGT
>NW_026521088.1:0-72500 GCF_001660625.3 Ictalurus punctatus
TGCCTGTTTGCCCATCTGTACCTGTTTGCTGGGACACATTTGTAGAAGTCTGTCAAGGGAAGGGACCTGAACTTGTGTTTGAGTTCTGAATCACACTGAAGCTCAATTGGTTCCATCTGTAGATCATCACTAACTGTGTCCACACTGATGGTGAAGGGTTGAACAAACCACTCAAAGTCAGAAGCATTGTGTCTGAAGTCCTCAAAGCGACTGTCAAACTACTGGAAAAGGTTGCTGAAAACAGCATCATACTCAGGTACCTTCTCTTTCACCATGCCTGCCTCTCTAAAACAGGGAAAATGGGCTAAATTTCCTGGATGTCGAGATGAGAGAGAGAGGAACAGTGTGAGACGGGGAGTGAAAGAAGAAGAGGGAGGCAAATAGAATAAATAACTGACAAAACAAGGAAATTAAATCATGATAATTTAAGAGAACTTTGACACAAAATTTATCAGCTTGATTAACAAAAAAACCCAAAGCTGACACCACTGGATATAAATGCTAACTAAATATAAGTATTAATAATAACAATAACTGCACATAAAACTATGGTGAATATTATAATTGTGAATGTTAGCTGCTGAGAGATGTCTTCTGAGCAGCAGTAGTTTTTGTTTGAAGGCTCTGACGTGATAAAAAAAAAAAGCTGGGTGTTAATCTGGTCTTTTCCCTGGAGCTGAACATTTAAAACATTGAGCAGCTCTGTGACATCAACCGGGAAAGCCAGGTCAGAAAACCATTTCTTATCCATGGGCTCTTGAATACTACCAATCTTGCTTTCCTGAAAAGCTCCGATCTCATCACGCAGATCAAAAAATCTCCTGAGAACTTTTCCAGAAAGAATGTTCTAGCAGCATGGAATACAACACACACACACACACACACACACACACAATGCTATAGCGGAGCTGGGATAAAGGGCATTAGGGTGACAGCAGAGTTGGGATTAATGGCGTTAGGGTTAGAGCACAGCTCAGGGTTCGCGGTGTTAGCGTTAGGGCCGAGCTCGGGGTGGAAGAAAGAAGGGCTAGGGTAGCGCCGAGGCCTGTGCTCGTTAGGGTCAGGGAGGAAGCGACCGAGCTAACCAGGAGGAGGCCGGGCACGCTGTGCTTTACACGTCCCCCAACGCGCTCTGCTTCAAATACTAAACACACCACTCGACAGCTGCCAAGACATCAGGCTCGTTCCCAAGGCTCCTCTTTAACTCGGCCCAGAACGCGTACGACGGCCGTGCCTGCTTTTCGCCCGTTTTTACACACCACATCGCACCAAATGCGCAGCCCGCCGGCTTGAGCACAACGCGCGCCGCGCCTTTTCATGTGCGCTACGCGAGACTGTTGCTCTCTAGTCGGCCAGGCCGGGCCACGGGAGAAACGAGAAAGCCCGTCCTCGCTCAGCGTGTGCTTCAACGTTTTGAATCTCGTTTTGCGAGTGGGATTTTCACCGAGAAATGCCATGAGAAAACACATCTGAGCGCGCGCCGCGTCCGTGCATTCATTCAGCGGCGCGCGAGTTGAGTCTACAACGCTCTCATATCTGTTTTTAAGACCAGCCCCCGGCCGCGGGGAGGGAGGATCCTGTGTTACACACTAACGTACAGCGTACGACTCGTGTATTCTACGTAGTTCCAAGAGAGATGGCAGAAGTCGCACCCGCTCCCGCCGCCGCGCCGGCCAAAGCGCCCAAGAAGAAAGCAGCTTCGAGAGCAAAAAAAGCCGGCCCTAGCGTCGGCGAACTGATCGTCAAAGCCGTTTCCTCGTCTAAGGAGAGGAGCGGCGTGTCTCTCGCTGCTCTGAAGAAAGCGCTGGCTGCCGGCGGATACGATGTGGAGAAGAACAACTCCCGCGTCAAAATCGCTGTTAAGGGTCTCGTGACTAAAGGCACTCTGGTGCAGACCAAAGGGACCGGCGCGTCTGGCTCTTTCAAGCTGAACAAGAAGCAGACCGAAGCCAAGAAGCCCGTGAAGAAAGCCGCGCCCAAAGCGAAAAAGCCCGCCGCCAAAAAGCCCGCCGCTACTAAGAAGCCCAAGAAGGTAGCGGCCAAGAAACCCGCCGCCGCGGCCAAGAAGTCTCCTAAGGCGAAGAAGCCCACAGCCGCCGCAAAGAAAGCCACCAAGAGCCCGAAGAAGGCGAAAAAGCCCGCGACCCCTAAAAAGGCAGCCAAGAGCCCCAAGAAAGCGAAAGCTGTCAAGCCCAAGACCACAAAGCCTAAAGCGGCAAAGGCGAAGAAGGCAGCACCCAAAAAGAAGTAAAGACGTTTGTTTCTTTCATGCTTTTGTTCCTTAACGGCTCTTTTAAGAGCCACCCATATTTTCCTTTAAAGAGCAACATTTTCAGTCAAGCTTTATGTAATCAAAGCAATACACGTTAGAAACATACAATAGTATGGACACACATATCTACTACATATCATGTACACATAACCACAAGCCGATGCTGATTTTAGTACAGTAGAATAAATCCTGATCGTGATTCCTAAACGTCATTCCTGATCTCCAAAACGATCACAGAATATGTAGGATAACATATTGATACATAATAAATCAATGTTAATGATAAGAATAAATCAGTTCAGTATATAGTTGTTACTTCGTGCTTTTGTATGAATATTCCCTTCTGTCTGTTTTCATTCGCGCTCTCTCTCTCTCTCACTCACACACACACACATGCACAAACAGGGGTGGGAGGGGTGACGCTGGAATTCGACGGCCTGTTTTTGATTGGCTAATCTGCCATTGCGTTCTTAGCGAATAAGAGAGTGGCCGTTTTGTCTATATCACGGAGAGCTCGGGGTGTAACGTTTATTTAGGAGTTGTTAGAACAGATTTGAGCATCAAGATGAGTGGCAGAGGAAAAACCGGCGGAAAAGCTAGAGCTAAGGCCAAGACTCGTTCATCCAGGGCTGGACTTCAGTTCCCCGTGGGACGTGTGCACAGGCTTCTGCGTAAAGGCAACTATGCCGAGCGCGTCGGTGCTGGCGCTCCGGTCTACCTGGCCGCAGTGTTGGAGTATCTGACCGCTGAGATCCTGGAGTTGGCCGGTAACGCCGCCCGTGATAACAAGAAGACCCGTATCATTCCCCGCCACTTGCAGCTCGCCGTGCGTAACGACGAGGAGCTGAACAAACTGCTCGGTGGAGTGACCATCGCTCAAGGTGGTGTGCTGCCCAACATTCAGGCTGTGCTTCTGCCTAAAAAGACCGAGAAGGCCGTCAAGACTAAGTAAACTCGTCCACTGCTGCTTTGTCAGTACCCAAAGGCTCTTTTAAGAGCCACCATCTTTGCTTAAAAAGTGCAATTTTACACCCGTTTTACTACTGAAAGTGTGCACTAGAAAGTCAGCACGTTTGAAATGAAAACAGAAGCGTTATACTTTGCTAATAATTATGTGATAACGTTAAGTAGTAGTAGTAATAGTGGTAGTTAGCGTGTTGTCTAAATGAAATCTGAGGGGTGAAATTGTGCACTTTTAAGACAGCATATTTATAAAAAAAAAAAAAAGGACGATGATTTTGTAGTCATGATTTGATACCATATTTAAGTAATGACTATAAGAACAATAGCATAACAATAGCATAACAATAGCGTGCTGGTTAAATGAAGTCTGAGGAGTGAAAATGGTTTGTGACGGCGTTGTGTGTGTTCCTAATGAACAAAGCATTTGTGTTAGAGAGCGCGCCAATACAATAGAATAGTGGCGGGCGTCTTGTGATCCGAACGGTGGCAGAGAAGACGGTCCAATAGTCAACAGGTGACGTAAAACGTTCTATCGAATAGCAGACGAGCGCGTTCGAGACGCCCAATCAGCGCAGGGCGGCGTTATGGCTTAAAAAGGCCGCGTTCGCGCACACAGTTTATTCTGTTTTTCTAACCGCGAAGTGCAGAGTTTGACGCTATGGCAAGAACCAAGCAGACCGCCCGTAAGTCCACCGGTGGCAAGGCGCCAAGGAAGCAGCTCGCCACTAAGGCTGCCCGCAAGAGTGCGCCGGCTACCGGCGGCGTGAAGAAGCCTCATCGTTACAGGCCTGGCACCGTGGCTCTGAGGGAGATCCGTCGTTATCAGAAGTCTACTGAGCTGCTCATCCGCAAGCTGCCCTTCCAGCGCCTGGTGAGAGAAATCGCTCAGGACTTCAAGACCGACTTGCGTTTCCAGAGCTCGGCCGTCATGGCCCTGCAGGAAGCGAGCGAGGCATATCTGGTCGGTCTGTTCGAGGACACCAACCTGTGCGCTATCCATGCCAAGAGAGTGACCATCATGCCCAAGGATATTCAGCTGGCCCGCCGTATTCGCGGAGAACGCGCTTAAACCACAACTCCGTCTAATATACACAAAGGCTCTTTTAAGAGCCACTTCACCGTCTCAGAAAACGGAAAATTTTCTTTCTTCGGCAGTCTCAATATTAGAACGTGGTACAGAGATAAAATGACACTTTTATTTATATATATATATGTGTGTGTGTGTGTATATATATATATATATATATATATGTGTGTGTGTGTGTGTATGTACAAGGTTTTATATTAAATATAGTGCTATGAATATTAATGTGTGTTTATATAGATGAGCCGTTAATTGTGGTTATGTCCGAACAACACAATGCACAGTAATGAGCTGTGTCTGTAAAATAGCCCAAACCTACCTTCAGTTTCAGGCGGCGTTGTGGGTTGCGCTAGATGGAGCTTGACTGCCCTCGTGTGGCCAAACTCGGGAACGGCGATTTTCTAGAAGCGGATTTCTGGGCAAGAACTGTTGCATGATATTATTATTATTAATCTCTCTCTTCCCTTTTGTCCCGTCCATGATAATTATTGTTGTTATTTAACAATTGTAGACATGAGCTCATGTTAAAATGAATAAATAGGGAATAAAATGGTAATAACCATATATATTCTCGAGCGAAATAGACGAGGCCACCTAGGGAACACATGAAGTTATGTAGGAGCAGTGATGAGAATGAAATGACTAATAATATTAAGAAAGACATTAATAATGTTAATATTAGCAATTAATTTGTGTAATTTATTATGATAACTATACTGCTATGTACATGATATAATGTTGATATGTTTTAAATGTGTGTTGTGTTCTGTCCTTATACCGTGTCTAGGTCAGTCTCCCTGGCGTGCGCGCACAGACATATAGTCAAATCCGAGCAGCGAGCCATAAGATCTGTTATGACGTCACGTTCAGAGTTCTGTAAGTTTCCTGATGGTATGCTTGACGGTTGTTCCCTTTATGACGCCGCGAATGTCGAGGTTTTTAAACGTTGTGGTATCTGAGCTGGCCTCTGTATTCATTTGAACGGAGTAGTGTTTAATCATTGGTCTATCTAACCTTTTCATGTGCTTAGTTTCTTTGTTTGTTCATCTGTCGTGTTTAAGAATGGACGTTGAAATAATATATCCAGATATCTGTACAGCTGCTTTGTGACAATGTAAACTTTAAAAAAAAAAAAAAACCAACATTTCAATGTCTAGAGAAGAGGGTGCGTTCTTTAAAAAATAAATCATAATGATGATGCTGTGAAACAGTTCAGAAGCTCCGTGTATTGTCCTTGATACGTGAAAACTAGACAATGCACAGTAATAACGCTGATGAGCTGCGTCAGTGTAAAATAGCCCAAACCTACCTTCTGTTTCAGGCGGCGTTGTGCTGGATGGAGCTTGACTGCCCTCGTGTGTCCAAACTCAGGAACGGCAGTTTCCCTGAAGCGGTATTCTGTTCCAAGTTTGTGGTAGTTAGCCAAGAAATATTACATGATTACCATTACTCTCTCTCTCCCCTTTTTAAAACCTGTTCACGATAATTATTGTATACATTACCTTTATTTTTGTAATCTTCTCCCATATTTGTGGATATTCTCGAGTGAAATAGACGAGGCCATGTAGGGAACACATGAAGTTACCTAGGAGCAGAGTCTAAAATATCTTTTTGAGGGACCTCAAACTATTATCATTTGCTATACTATTAATCATTACGTTAAGTACATCTTATTCGTATATGGAAAGTACTTAATGAAGATAATATACTTTAGATTTTTTTATGTAACCATTTAAGTATTTGTTGAAATGCTTTTGTTACTGATAAATACATGTACATTTAAATTGATTTTGTTCTGTCTGTGATTTTGTAGATCTGGATGTTCAGCTGGTCTCAGATCAAGCATCCTCCTCTGTATTGACTCCACTATCCCCAGCTTCATCCCATTCATCAGATTCCACAATTGTCCTGGAGTCCAGAAGAAAGAGAAGGAACCCAACAGTTAATGGAGCAGAATGAAGCAAGACAGGTAAGCTTTGAATAAATGCATTTAAAATACTCAATTACGTAATTGTTTATTATTGATACTTATCTGTAGAAGTGTTTTGTAAATGTATTCTCGACATAAAGGAAAGGCATTAAAAATCCTCTTAAATTTCCATGAGCATGTCATAACGATGTAAGATGTTTTGGCAGAAAGTTGATTGTGTTCTGAGGGTCAATCCAAAGGGTGAGGAAATCTTCAAGGAGTATGAAAAGACCAAAACACTAACATGTCTGCAACCAGGACGTTCACCATCTGTTTACGTGTGGCATATGTTAGAGCTACATGGGTAAGAATTGGAGGTCACTTCCCTCCCTTTGTCATCACAACAGATTCATGTGACGCAGCTAAAGAATGATATTCTGTGTTGCTATAAAAGGGGAATTTATCCTTTAACTTCTTGCAAAACATACACACTTGCAAAGTAAATTGATTTATTTTGAAAGGATGATTCCATCGTCAAGTGTGAGGACGAATTATGCACTGGGAATTGTGACTCTTTTTCCATACCTCCAAGATCCTTTCTCCAAACATGGATATGTAAGTTCTTGTATTCTGTCTGAAAACCCAAACCAGTGTGTGTGTTTATATTTTCTTCCCTTTTATAGTTTTAAAGTTAAAAATGATCTTGTTTTAGATGAGTGTTTATAGGTTGCTCAGCTTTGTATTTTCCACTTGTTTTTGTAATTTTATATAGTCATTGTGTGAACTTATTGTGTTGAGTAATTCATTCTTGAAGCCAAGAACGAGATGCCTCTGTTTGGGTCTTTTCTTAAACAGGAACACTACTATGATCCTTTAGGGTAATACTGGCTTCATTGCATGGAGGATCAAGACAGTTCAACATAACACCTGTGCTGGCTCCCGGTGTCATTCCAAGACTGTTCTTCAGGATGGTCCAAAAAACAGACAAGAATCTCTGTTAACTTGTCAACAGCGATTTGGTGAGGAGTGCAGGGAGGCGATATCTACAATACGATATTCCACTGATGAGAAGATGAGCGACTTTCCAGTATTGACAGAAGATGGTGGGTGAGGATGCATCATCTTCTGTCCTGGATTTGTTCACTTGTTTCCTTGCTGTATCTGGATTGGTAAGAAAATATTTAGCTTTGGAAGTAGTTTTGAAAAGGAAATGACCTTCTCTGTAGTTATTAAAGGAGTTTACTGGTACAGTAGAGAAAGGAGTTGTTCAGTGATCACCATAACAACAACAGGCCGGTCCAAACTGAGAAATTCAACGTTCTAATCTTTTATATCCCAAATGTATGCATAAATAACACAGCAGATCTTAATTTTTAGTATTTGACCTTTTATCCATTTATGTCCGTTATGTTTAAACCTGTATAAACCTTGTTTAAAGATCGACCACGATTTCTCCATGATGTTTGGTGACGAAGTGTCTCAGAAGTTCCTGGCAAAGTGGTCAACATTCTTCAAGCCAAAAATCATTGCAGACTGCAAGACTCTTAAGAATATGGGCGAGCTGCTGTCAGGAACTGAACCTGAATCTGAGGACTACAATGGTCAGTATAAACTGTTTTGTATTTTAAAAATGTTCCAGTCTTTAAAAAAAATAATTAAATAGAGATCATTTAATTATTTTGTCATATCTTTAGGATGGGACAGCGATATGTCCTCAATCCTTTTGCAGCTGCATCTGCTCCCTCTAACCTCAAGAGGCCAGAAAAAAAATATCCAAGATCAGTTCAGCTCAAGCAACCAGCCATCTTGTGAGCTACCTTAAGGTATGCAAAAGTTAATATTTAAACATCAGATCTTAATTTTAGGAGCTCTTGAGGTGTAGGTTATTTTGGGATTCTGAGACCTGCATCTCATTTTGCTTACACCACCTGCAAACAAGATGTGACGGTGCTAGTGATAATGTAAAAAACATGCAAAGAGTTTTATTTTAATATTTATTTTATGTCCCTTTGCTGACCTTCAGGAAGGAGCCAGTGTGACTACCTTCATTGAGAGTGCTGACACAAGACAACCATTTCTCCTCTGCATCGGTGAGCGAAAGAAGGATATCCAAAAGTTCTACATTATTATCGACCAAAAGGCGATCCCATGTAAGGCGCACACATCAGTGGCAGCTTTTGATGAACTGTTCAAAGCTCACTATGTCTTCAGTTTCTGATATGATGAAGCTCTTTGTGATTTCTACACATTTATCCAAACCACTATATATAACATCGATGTCGGAAGAGCAATGGAGAGCCTGCGTGTTAAAGAACTTTGAGCATGATTGCTGCAGCGAGATTAACTGCCTTGAAGATGTTCACATGTTTTGTATGTAAAGCACACCTCAGAACTTGTTTGGTTCTTCGTCAACATTTAAAATTTCAACATGGTTTATATCCTAGCAAAAAGTTACATTTAAAATGTGGAGAGCCAGGTCGCCTGTTATCATTTTGTACTTATAGTGGCTTCCGAAAACACCTCAGCAAGGTACATAGTCACACTATGGATCAGGAGTTTGATACTAATCAGGATCTTTCCACTCAGGGAGAATATGAGGCGGAATGTTCAAATGATCGCCCAAGTTTACAAAGTTGGAGTTTACAAAGACATTAATGATGGGTCGTGTTTCCAAAACCATGCACTGTTCTCACAGCAAAAGCACGCTTTTGATTCTATTCTATTACAACGATTTTGAAACTGCTAACCCTCTAGGTTCCAAGAGGGGGATCCACAAACTTGGTTGAATCTATTTTACTCTAAAAAATCTTCCACGCAAGTGTAACTCTGTACTGATTAATGTACATCTTGCAGCTTGATTCTACACGGAAGATCTTAAGACATATGGTTTTGATGTGATAATAAAGCCCCTTATTGATGACCTGAAAATCTTAGAAACCGAAGGCATACAGCTTCCTTGTTTTGAACAACCATTGTTTGGCTCAGTAATTCAAGTAACAGGAAATAATTTGGCTTTAAATGGCTTGCTGGGAATCTTACAGTGCAACTAATTTCTGTAGGCTTTGTTTAATTAGTAAGGAAGAAGTTCAATCTATATTTACTGGAGATCATCCTGGGTTAATTTTTCGTTCCAAAGAGGTTCATACTGAACATTGTAAGGCACTAAATGAAAATCCTGAACTGCGGTCAATATATGGTGTCAAAAAGTCATGTGCGCTCAATTCATTAGAGTATTTCCATTGTACTGATAACTATGCTGTTGACATCATGCATGATCTGCTAGAGGGTGTGGTACAGTATGAACTTAAACTGGTTTTTGAGTACCTTGTTAAACAGGGTGCACAGCTTTAATTATGGTTACACAGACCGTAAAAACAAACCAAGTGGGTTAAAAATGGATGATATGGGCAAACACCTGGGTTTGAATGCCATACAGTCATGGTGTCTTCTGCACAACACTCCACTGATATTTGGTGGTCATTGAAAGGAATAACAATCACTGGAACTTTCTCCTGCTTTTGATACAGATTGTCAATATAGTGTTCTCCTACACCATAACTGATGGGATGATATGTTACTTAAAACATCTGATCTGTGATCACCATACTCTATTCAAAGAATTGATTCCTGACAAGACGTCGATTCCCAAGCACCACTTGATGATGCACTATCTGAGATGCATAAAAAAAAATGGCCCTCTTATCCATATGTGGTGAATGCGATTTGAAGCTAAGCACCATATTTTCAAAAGATGTGGCAAAAATTTAAAGAATCTCATTAAATCATTAGTAAAGCAACATCAACGTCAATTGGCATTTAACTGTGAAAATGATTGTTTTAGAAGGTTTTAATTTGGTCCTACATCAAAAACCATCTGTAACTTGCAAGGTGGGGAAGAACTCAGTCAGACATTATATTTAGAAGCCTGTTTGAGTGTTACAAGTACAAAGTGGGTCAGACATTATGGTACTGAGTATCAGGTTGGTGTGTTCATATGCACTGGATGTACTCATTAATAACGAATAATAAACATTTCTATATGTTGATAGAAATATAAAGCATTTATATATATATGTATGTGTGTGTGTCCCCTTCTCTTATCTAAATATTCAAACAGCCCAAGAAATAAAATTAGCTATTTTCTGAGACGATGAAGTGACTCTTAAAAGAGCCTTTGTGTATATTAGACGGAGTTGTCGTTTAAGTGCATTCTCCGCAAATACGGCAGGCCAGCTGAATATCCTTGAGAGAGATGGAGAAATGTGAAAAGCTAGCACTGTGGCTACGTGTTTCGCAACCATGAGCTGTATTTCAACGCTTTTTGGCCACAGCATGCTGCCTCACAAACGTCCCAATTCATGCCCCCCTTTTCCACAGTCGTTGTGTATATCCAGGTAAGGATAAAAGTTACATTTCCATCCATCCATCTTCTATACCGCGTAATCCTTCTCAGGGTCACGGGTAAAAGCTACATTTTCCAAAGAAATTTAACTCGCTGAGATGGGCAGTCCATAGGTAGTCGGTACCTAGCCGCCCAAGGATTGGATTGCATTGTGACGGCTCAACTATGGAATTGTCCCGTTCTGTGAGACCTTTGGGCTGTCTCGCCGCATCGTCACCCTTCAGTTTATATGACAGCACAGCTCATACCTCAAGACTTGAATAAAATCTATTTGAGAAGCAGTCATCTAGTCAGCGAACATTAAAGTAGCAGGCCTTGGACGAGGTGGCCGAGAGGTTAAGGCGATGGACTACTAATCTGTTGTGCTCTGCATGCGTGGGTGCGAATCCCATCCTTGTTGCAAATTTGTTACTTTGCCTCCTCTTTCCAGCAATATCTGGCTTTGTTGCAGTCTGTCTCACACCTACAAGGCCTACAAATGGGAAGCTTTGTACAGGTCCCTGAGCTAGCACTAGAGAGGGCGGAGAAATGTGAAAAGCTAGCACTGTGGCTACGTGTTTCGCAACCGTGAACTGTATTTCAATGCTTTTTGGCCACAGCTGCTGTAAGGCTCTGGCGTCTCTGGAGGTCCGTCAACGCAGAACGCATTCCGCAGTGCAGACGACAGTGGCAAAGAACCTGCACCGAAACCTCTTTTTTGCTCCACACACCGGGATGTAATTTCATACGCGTGAGCTATGTCAGCAAGAGGTTAAGGTGATGAACTGCCAATCCGCTGTGCACAGCCCATGTGGGTTTGGACCCCATTTTTCTCGTAAAGACCTTGCTTAAGCGCATTCTGTAAAGGAAGCGTGCATGGTGCAGACATTGTTGGCGTCTGCATGAGCAGTTAGTCTGAAGGGGAAATTAGGGTCAGGTGTTTTCAATCAACGGGATGACAATCAGGTGTGAGTGAGCACCCTGTCTTATTTGAAGAACGGGGATCTATCAAAGTCTGATCTTCACAACACATGTTTGTGGAAGTGTATCATGGTATGAAAAAAGGAAATTTGTGAGGATCTCAGAAAAAGAGTTGTTGATGCTCATCAGGCTGGAAAAGTTCAAAAAAAAAAAAAAACATCTCTAAAGTGTTTGGACTCCACCAATCCACAGTCAGACAGATTGTGTTCAAATGAAGGAAATTCACGAGCATGGTTACCCTCCCTATGGAGTTGGTCTAGTTTGGGCAGAAATGATAAGGCTTATAATGTTCTTTTGGTGAAGGCTTAACTTTCAAAACTCACTTCTGCATTGGCCAGGAATTGAACCCAGGCCTCCCACATGGCAGGCACGAATTCTACCACTGAACCACCAATGCTTAGTTTAAATAACTAAAGACTTCGCAGAGTGTGCTGTTCAGGTAAGTATTGTGCTGTTCAGCAATTTGGTTTCAGATTTGAAAAGGAGAATCCTAAGTCTCTTCCTTATTTCAGCAGCAGTCACACACTATATTTCCAGATACTGTATAATATTATAATATCTCCTCTCTGCTCAACACGCATGTAATGCAGACTACATACCGTAGAGCAGTGTTTTTCAACCACTGTGCCCTGGCACACTAGTGTGTCGTGAGAGATCGTCAGACGTGCCGTGAGAAATTGTCCAATTTCACTTAGTCTTAAAATTCTTTTTTATTAAAATTTATTCATTATTATCTGCAAATAATAAGCCATGGTTGAGTGTCTGTGCTGTAATATAGTGACTGGCAGAGTAATGTAATATTCGTCTAGGTGGCAGCAGGTAATTGCCTCCTACCTTCTTAGAGACAAGAGAATTAGTGACGCATGCGACAGGTCGTGGTGGCAGTGATGGAGAAGTTTTTAAAAAGGAAAAATGCAAACTCCGAACTGGGCCCTGGACAAGACTGTGACCCAGGTGAAGGGCCTAGTATGAGTGGTGGTAAAAAGAAAGCAAAGACGGTGAGCTCGAGGCAATACAGCGAAAGTTATCTTTCATTAGGATTTACTTTCACCAGTGATGAGAGGACCCCGACTCCATTATGCTTGGTGTGTGGCGAGAAGCTGTCCAATAGCGCCATGGTGCCAAGCAAGCTTAAACGCTATCTCCAAGTAAAACACCCGTCGCTTCAAAACAAGCCGATGGACTATCTTGTTTGCCTGCGTGAAAACACCGAAACAGGCAACATTAATGAGAAAAACCACAAAGGTAAATTACAAAGCCCTCAAAACTAGTTGCTGAACTTGTAGCTAAATGAAAAAAGTCCCACACTGTGGCAGAGACGTTAATACTACCTGCCCACAAAGACACTGTCATCGAGATGCTCGGCCCTGACGCGGTTAAAGACATATCTAAACTCCCGCTCTCAGATAACACAATCGCCAGACGTATTGATGACATGTCTACAGACATCGAAAGCCATGTTTTGGAAAAGATACGCATCAGTAGGAAATTTACGTTGCAACTTGAAGAGTCTACGGATATTCTCAGCTCTTGGCCAATGTGCGTTTTGTGGATGAGATGACATTAGAGAAAACTTCCTATTTTGTAAGGCACTGCCAGAAAAAACAACAGGAGAGGAAATTTTTTGGGTCAAATCGGAATATCTTGACCAGGGAGGACTTACGTGGGAAAATTGCACAAGTGTTTGCACTGATGAGATGCAGCCATGGTCGGGCACACCTAAGGCTTCGTTAGCAGAGTGAAGGAAAGCAACCCAGATCTTATTGTTACACATTGTTTTCTGCACCGTGACACCTTCGTTGCAAAGACTTTACCAGCAGAACTAGTTCCTGTGTTGGATGATGTTGTGCACATAGGGAACTTTGTAAAGACACGACCATTGAAAAGGTATATTTGCATCTTTGCGTGAGGAAATGTGAGCGGAGCATAAAGCCTTATTGCTCCATACGGAGGTCCGATGGTTGTAACGTGACAAGTTGCTGGCCCGTGTGTATGAGCTGCGGGAGGAACTTAAAGTGTTTCTGACAAATGAGAGGTCTGATTACTCAAATCTGTTTGCAAGTGATGAGTGGTGTGCAAAGGTGGCATACCTGGCAGATATATTTCATCATCTGAATGAACCGAACACACGGATGCAAGGCCGAAATGAGAACCTGCTTACAAGCATGGATAAAATAAATGGATTCCATTTAAAGGTGCACCTCTGGCAACAACATGTGCAAAGTGCCAACCTTGAGATGTTCCCACTCACAGAGGAACGGCAAGATCACCCTGCTGCACTGTGTGAGGTAATAGGTAAACATCTGAAAACTCTTGAGGAGAAGTTGTCATTTTATTTCTCTTCAGCCTCCACTGAATGCCTTGACTGCTGTTGGAACGGACATGACTTTACAGGAGCAGGAGGAACTAACTGAACTGAAACAAGATCGTGGTTTAAAGCTAAGATTTGCTGAACTTCCTTTGGACAGTTTATGGTTGACTGCTGCCAAGGAATTCCCCATTCCGGCCAACAAAGTTTTGACATTGCTCCCATTTTCCACAACATATGTGTGTGAGCTGAGCTTTTCAAGCCTAACTGCTATAAAAACTAAAAACAGAGAGAGACTGAAAGCTGTTGAAGAAGAGCTTCAACAAAAGATGCCTTTCTTCAATTCCTGCCAGGATATCGGCTTTGTGTTCATCTAAACAGGCCCAGGTTTCACACTGAGTGAGTATAAATAAATTGAGAAACTATATTTTAATTATATATACTGTATTAGGCTACAGAGTGTCATTCTGTAACATTTTTGGTTGGTGCTGTGCCACAAGATTTTTCCAATGTAAAAAATGTGCCATGGCTCAAAAAAGATTGAAAAACACTGCGTTGCACTACACAATTTAAGAAGCTACACTTACTTCTGCTTCCATTGTAACACTTTTCAGTTTTGGAGCAACAGCAACAACAACAACAACAACAAAAAACTGTTGGAACAAAATAAATCTTATTTTCCATTCCAGGTTGCAGGTATTCACGGGTGCAATGCAACACTGTTCCACACACAAATAACTTTTGAATGTTTAAGTGACTAAAATCAGAAAGCGCTACTAGCATATCTGACAAAGATGACTCATGAACCAATTCTTTAATCACTAGCTGAAAACGACGTATTGAATTTACACGAACGTCAAATAACAAATACAACATTCTACTTTCTCATGAATATGGTATAGTGCATTGCTTAATCAGCAGTTTTTCTTAGAAAGACAAGATATTTAAATTGAATAAATTTAATGAAACCACACATCAAGCTGTCTTTTCTAACAGAACATTAAATTTAGCATTAGCTCCCAGTTCCAGAACGTTCTAGCCAGACATTCAGGGGTTAATCCAAGTTACTCAAGGACGACGCAGAACTTAAAATAAAATAAATTGATAAATAGTAAAGAACGCCAAAGCTTACATATGGAGTATCAAAGGTCATTATCACAGGATCACTGGAATCAGGCACTAGGAGGAAATTCCAGGACAAATTAGGAAATACAATTAACTGACATTTTCAAATTCTTTGCAACTAAAAAGCTGTAATCATATACTATATAACTTTTCTTTTTTTTTTAAAGCATTTAAAGTATATAACATTAGCACCTTGTAATGTTATACTAGATGAAAAGTAAAGAATCCTGGAACATCTGAACATCCATAATCTGAAAATCTTGAACCTAGTGTCAATCGAGTCAATCCAATCTTTCTTGTGTGCGTTTAGCGGTATTCTGTCGGACCTCTTTCCTGTGTGGGCGTCCCCGAGCATGACTACGGCGCGCTTCAGTCGAACATCGAGGCAGCTCTATGCGCCCGCTCCCTGCAGCCCGTCTCCAGCATGACCGCCAAGGTGATCCAGCTGTACGAGACCATGCTGGTGCACCAGGGCGTCTTGCTGGTGGGCCCTACAAGAGGCGGTTAGACCACGGCGTACCGTGCCCTCGCTGACGCACTGCGCACCCTCCACGAGACAGAGGGCTGTGAGGTGAATCCCTTCTACAAGCCCATCGAGACCGACGTGCTCAACCCACAGTCAGTGAGCATGGACGAGCTGTATGGTGAAGACGACCCTCTCACACTGGAGTGGAGTGCCATCAAACCGTCCCTCGGCAGTGACACCGCCGACACGCACAAGTGGGTGGTGAGTGACGTACCTGTGGACGTGCCTGTGGATTGAGAAAATTACCCCCGTGTTGGACAACAACAAGACGCTCTGTCTGGCTAACGGTGAAAGGATCAAGCTCACACCTTCTACACACCTGTTATTCGAGGTGTTACCCATCAGACACAGATAGCACCGGTCCTAAAAACCATCACAAACAAGCACAAGCATGTCATTTCCAAGAAGATTTTTTTTTTACATTAAACGCGTTCCTGATGGAAAGGTCACACACGAACGTATCTTTAAGACTTCACACTTTCATGCCTATAATGAGCTATAAACGCATTCGAAGCATGTTATAAAGCCTCCGTAATGCATTATGCATAGTATTTAAATAAATATTATTATAATAACATGCACTACACTACATTATGAATTCTTAATGTATTGTTAACACGTCTTTACTGTGAGCGGGATGATGACCAGACGCAGGCAGGCTCCCGGGTACTCATATCCGTAGACGTACTGATACAGAGCCATTCTGGCCACGCACTTATCCAGATCCACGTCCCAGTATTAGCACAGCTGCCTCTGCCAATCAAAGTTACTGCTCAAGTCCACCTACGTGAACACATACACAAAGACATGTGATATATATACGGTCTCACTGTATACGAATTGGGCATTCTCACTGACGATATAGCGTGGATAGTTTATAATGAGTGTGTTCATACTGTATAAACCTGGAAACTGATTTGCATATGCACTGCTGTCAGAGCTGCAGTTATTTTTAAAAGATTTATTAACAGCTTCTGACCAATCAGATCTGACCACACCCATGATTCCCTTCGCTCTGAAGAGAAGATGTGTAGCCATCTGTACCCTTTCATTGATGAGCTCGGTGACGATGTCTCTGGCTGGCCATCTACAGTAATGAGAGCTGTGATGATGCTCTGATGTATTTTGGGTAAGTTACCCTGAACCAGAGTGGCCAACACATTCAGCTTCTGTATAAACACACACACACACGCACAGAGTAATACCCGTACATTACCACATATTACACCATACACCATTATGTCATGTAATCAGAGAAGGAAATCTGAACTACAGTTCCCAGCAGCCACTGCATCACAGTCACATGACCACCTGCACCTGGATCACATTCCTGGTAAGCACTTGTGTATTCAGCCACAGTTTTCACTGCACTCTTTGTCTCACGTTTGTCCTTCTTTACCTTTGTCCCTGGTGCTGTGTTTTTCTCTTTGGTTTATGTTTAGTCTTTGCCACAGTGATTTGCCCCAATGTCAGTGTCTTTTGTATTTTGTTTAGTTCTTTGTTAAACTTGAAAAATCTGCACTTGCATCCATCTCAACCTCCATATCGTGACACAAAAATATAAATATAATATAATATTATATATAAATGTGTGTGGGGGTATATATTAATAGAGAGAAAGGCATTTCTTCTCAGGGGGGAGGGGAGTAATCAATAGGAAGAAGGATCTGAGAGGGAACATGGACAAAATTAATGGAACTTTTTCCTGGTTCGGCCCTAAATTTGGGCCAGATTAAATTTCATCTGTACAAGTTGGACAATAGGGATGGGGGAACATAGATCCAGTACCCTTAAACCCAGTTAGAACTTCTATTCCAACCATTAAAACCATTTTTTATCTTGAAATCTAGGGGCTTACCCAAACAATAAAGTCTAATCACCTAATTTTTAACCAATAAAAACTCCTTTTTCCAATGTTGAAACTTAGGGGCCAACCCTAACCCTGAACTTAACCATCAGAAACAAATAATATGTTCTCTAAACTGATCCTCCAACCCCCAATAGTTAACCTCACCTAAAACGTCTTACATTTAGACAGATTTTCTTTTAAAGTCTTTAATTTATTTATTCATTTTCATATGGTTCATTTACATGTGATTAATTTACGTATGATTCATTTTCATGAGATTCATATTCAAGTGATACATTTTCATGTGATTCATTTACATGTGATTCATTTTCATGAGATTCATGAAAATTCTTTTTTTTTTTTAAAGTGGCAGAATTCATTTTTAACACAATATATAGATTACATATATATATAATTTCTTTTCCATTTTTTTTTTATACAACTGATATTTTCTCATAGAATGTTAAATACATATAGAGGAATATATACAGAATGAAGGACAAGGTTTTGTGCCTGTGCCACCTCCCACACCAATGAGTGTTGGGTTGAGTCATCCCTTAACCTAACCCTGCCTGAGCCTTTTCATTAAAGGTGTTTAATTTAGTTTGATGTGGTTTAGTTTGTTAGAATGTGAATTTATCCGTTATATGTAGGCTAGCTAACTGCGTAGTTAACTAACGTTAGTCAGCTGACAAGAAAAATATCAGACTTTTTCCTCATTCCCTGCCTGTCCAAACCCTGCCTCCTCTACATCAGATGCCAACGATGTTGAGACCAACTCGACCAGTGAAAGTTCTCAAGTGACATTTGAGTCATCCCAGCCCGTTTCAATCGGTGTGCAATCTTTTATAGATGATGACAGCCAAGCGCAGCGAGTTGAGTCTTCTCCCGTCCCTGCAGCTCTCATCCCGACAAGACAGTTTAAATCAGCTTGGCTACAAGACTTCGCCTGGTTACGTTATGACAAAGGGAAAATGTACTGCACCTTTTGTGCTAAAGCAGGACAAGATATTGCTGGTAAAACAGAGTTCATTACCAGTTCGAGTCATTTTAAAAAAGAAACCGTAAAGAAGCATGCTGACAGTAAAAAACATGAGAACGCCAGGGATTGTGTCATTGCTAGGTCTGCCCCTCGTGCCACCCCAATCGTGAAAGCAGTGCAACGTGCTAGTGATAAAGTCGCTGAGAAAGAGATGAGGGAATTGAAAATAAAATTCAATGCAGCCTACATGACTCTGAGCCTGAATAAGCAGGAATTGAATAAAAAAGTGAAAAAAAGAAACAAATGACTGCACATTTAAGTATTTACGGTAATATGATTCAAGATGGGGGCAGCACTGCCACTGTTGGGCCTTGAGCAAGCCCCTTAACCCTCTCTACTCCAGGGGCGCTGTATCATGGCTGACCCTGTGCTCTGACCCCAACTTCCTAACAACCTGGGATATGCAAAGAAAAGAATTTCACTGTGCTGTAATGTATATGTGATCAATAAAGACTCATTATTATTATTATTATATGACGTACTGAACATTGCACATATTGCACACTGTGTCTACTACTTTTATCTACTATCCACAGTCCAAAGGCTGTGGAGCTAGAAGGCTACGTGTGCGAATGACAAAAGATTTAAAAAATAAACTAAAAAATGTATCAATACATGAAATTAGATTACACAATGTAGTTGAGGTTTACATGAATAAGCAGAAATGTAATCATGCTTATCTTTCCTATAGCACAAATGAAAAGCCCTCTCTAGATGAGCAGATTTGTCAAATGAATTTTTTTCCTTCTTATCCACTCCTACAGTAAACTAAAGAGTGATATTCAAATTACACTGCTAAATATGACTAGTATTAGCTACGTGTAGTAGTGCAAAATAGTCCATCAAATGTATTAGCAGGTGTAGCCTATACACGAGTCCACTATTGGTCATATCACTAATGAGAACATGCCCCAAATTCATTGCTGTAGTAGAATTTAATTGTAAGTGAAATGATAAATTGTAATGTCCTTAGTATTTGTGCAGTCTACAGGTCCTCTAACACTCTGTTAAATGAATAAATGTAAATGTACTATGAGAGAGATAAAAGTAGTAGACACAGAGTGTTTATTTTTTGTCTATATTGCTCATTTCATTCAGTGCTTTAACGTCTATAAATCCTGCAGAGATGTTATGTATGAGATTTGTAATTTAAATCACTGGATTTTACTTACTATTGTTATACAACTTAAAGGCAGTCATTTTTCCTGGTTTAAAAGACTGCATTCTACTGCAGACAATCTAAATGGAGAAACGTAATTTTAAAAATGATTGTCAACTTAACAACTTGTGTTCATAATTATGGTAATTTAGTAAATAACACTTAAATTCCTTTTAAATAATGTGAAAATAAAGTGTGTTTGTGTGTGTCATATTTTTGTTTGGATGTCTGTGTGTAATACACATGGCCATTCCATGTATAGTAACATTTGTGTCAGGAATGGATGGGATCCCGATTTAACATAACTATATATATTTTATGACCTACCACAGAGTGTTAAAGATCATGTGTGCAACGTGTGTGGGGTGAAAAACACATGGCCGTACCATGTATGGTAACGTTTCTGTCACCAATGGATGTGATCCAGATTTAACATAACTATAAATATTTTTATGATTATGACCTTTGATCTAGATATAGAGAGTTAGAATGTGTATCTTTTTGACCTTTGACCTATACCTGTCAAAACTAAGGGTACATTATATACAAACTATTTCTCTCTCAGGAGGACTCGGGCCCAGAGAGCAGCACAGGAGCTGGTAGAGAAGAACAGTTTACAGATGATGAGGAAGAGGAGGAAGAGGTCACCCTAGATCAGCCGACTACCTTTATGTTTTCCAAACAGCCACAACATAGTGTTGTGATGCAGGAGAACCAGACCGCAGCGCAGGAGCTACAGGAGGAGAACCCCTCACAGACATGGAGGAGGATGTGGTCGAACAGCCAGGATAATTTTACACAATAGAACAGTTAACCTGGTTCTTGGAGCAGATTTTAGGACAAGATGATGTCGTACTAACAAACTACTTTCCGGATAGAAAAAAATTCATAAAATCTGTGGAGCACACAACAACAGGTGAGAATCTGGGCGTGCTGTCACCAACGAGACGCTTCAGATTGGGGATATGGGCATCAGAGGCAGCGTTTAAGGAGGTGAATGAAGCAGGATCAGGTAACCCACCTACTTCAAACTTTTCAGAACAACCTGAAGAACTGTACACCACAGAACAGTTAAACTGTTTTCTAGACTTAACAAAAGGAAATCGTAACGTCTTGCTAACTAACTACTTCTCAGGCAGGGAAAAAAAAAAATTCAATCTGCACAACAAGCAATAAAAACTGAAAACCTGGGCGTGCTGTCACCACGGAGACGGTTCAGACTGAGAAAATGGACATCAGCCGCAAGAAAAGCTATAATATGTATAGCACTGTGGACATTTGCACACTATATGACTACAATGGACTTGTAGTAGAACTGAAAGGGTTGGGGTTTTCTGGGTTGAGGGTGGGGGTGGGGGGTCTGAGGGGGTTCTTCTCTCTTCATCTTTTTAAAAAAATGAAAATAATTATTTAAAAAATGTAGGTATGTAAATATACCAAAATTGAATACATTAAAGGTGTCTTAAAGTAAAAAAAAAAGTCTCTCTTGCTCTGTCTCTCTCTCTCACTCTCTCTCTCAGGATTGTGGGTAGTGGGAGGAGTCGAGAGTTTTGCGGCACACTTTTGAGAGTTTGTTAATTTTAATCAATTTCTTAGTTCTTTTTTAAGATTCATGTAAAAAAAAAAAAAAAGATTAATCTTAGACATAAAACTTCTTTGAGCGCCGACTTCGGTCGGAAAACTTTGACAAATGGGGTGAAGGGGAGATTTCTCACGCTTGACTCTGAGACATGGATTTAAATGTACACCTGATGACTCCGTATCTGTGGAAGATGTGCTGGTTGCAGTCAGTGAACAGGTCGGTGGTCAAATATCCAGTCAGCTTGTAGGATGAATAAAGCTGTTGTTGTTTTTCTCGCCGAGGTTCAGATGGTAGATGACCTGGTTAAATGCGGACTCGCGATTAATGACACGACCTGATTCCACTCGGTCTGAAAAATCCGGATATCAAGCACGTTGTGTCGTTTCGGCGATTTACGAACATGATTCTGAATCAACAACAGGATCCGCTCAATCTGGCTGTAAAGCTGACTAATGAAGGCAAACATTACACAATCTTTATTAGTTTGGATCATATGCTGTGTTTTTTGTGCGGAGAACTAGGACATGTCAGACCGTCTAATCTTCAAACAACTGAGCGACATGCCAGACAAAATAACCATAATAATAATAATAATAATAATAATAATAATAATAATAATAATAATAATAAACTTCATTTTATAAAGCGCCTTTAAAGCAGCTTCTCAAAGCGATGTACATAAAATCACAGTCCACAGAAAAATAAAACAAATAAAGGTTAATAAGAATAAAAATAACAACATTAATACTAATAAAAAATAATTATTAAACAATCGAAAAAGACATCAGCAGTCGAATGCAAGTTTAAAAAAGTGTGTCTTGAGAAGAGCTTTAAAAATGCCAAAAGTCTGGACTTCCCTGAGTTCAGGAGGAAGAGAGATCCAAAGTGAAAGGAGCATAGACAGAACCATCTTGTTCCAGATGTTAAAACAGCACCTAAAGGGAATCCTGATGCAGGAGATGTAGAAAATCATGATTACAACGAGGAGCGGGTAAGTCAGGCAAGTAGTGGAGAAACATTGACTCAGACAGTAAATGAACATGATAAACCATCAGAAAAAGAACAGACAGAAATAGAAAGTAATAAAGGAGATGGTGAAAGTGAAGCAGCTGTAGATATTTGTACTCAGATGTCCACCATGAGTTCAGAGTATGCTCACTCTGAAAATGACTCAGATGTTGATCTAGAGAGCATAGAGAGTTGTTCTGATATGGATGATGCTGAAGGAACAGAGTCTCTCAGCGCTAGACTGTACACATTAAAGCAAATTAATGACTTTCTAGATGAGACTAAAGGAGCTCGGAAACCACAAATTGAGACTTTTTTCCCTGATTTAAAGCGCTTTTTGGTGTCGTGTAAAATGGCGATGAATAAAGCAACTGACGAAGAGCTTAGCATTCAGAAGCTTTATCGCCTCAGGAAAATAATAACAAAGGTAAAAGTCATGATTAACCGTAAGGCAAAGAAGGTTTGAATATGTTGTAATGAAGAGAGGAGATAATGAGACCTGTGTTGCGATGTCATTCGTCATTTATTCAATAGTCAGCATCATGGCATCCTTAAACTTATGATCTTTGAACATTAATGGATGTCGTGGTGCTGAAAAATGATTCGCTTTGTTCGATTTTTTTAGTTGGAAAAAAGCAAGTGTAGTGTTTCTGCAAGAAACACACACACATATATGGACAATCAGGTGCAATGGCTCAGTGAGCCATGATTCAAACGTGAGTGCCGGAGTAGAAGTTCTTATTTCATCGGATTTACAAATTCAAGACAGTAGAGCTGAAGAAATTATACCTGGCAGAATGCAAATTATAGAATTTACGCTTTGAGTTACCGCAATCTCTTATTAATATTTATGCTCGGAATGATGGGGCAGAAAGAGCTTCTTTTTTTAAAAAAGTAAAAGACGTTATTTCAAAAGTTTCGCAGAATAGAATAATAATTTTAGCTGGTGATTTTAATTGTACATTCGATTGCACTATGGATCGGAATCATGTTGAACCTCATCCAAATTCGTCTGAGACTCAAAAAACCGTTGTTCAGTTTCATAGTCTTGTAGATGTATGGAGAGAAGCTTTCCCTGGCAGTAAACAATATACATGGGTGAAAATGAATTCTAATACAGTTTCCGGTGCACGACTCGATAGATTTTATGTTCAGATGAACGACAGAGGAAGATTTTCCAATAGTGATATTTCGCCAACACCATTTTTGGATCACCACTATATTGCAGTAACTATGACTATAACAGAGTAACTCATACTATAAGATTTGGCATTTTAATAATAGATTATTGCAAGATAAAGTTTTCGTACAATTAGTCGCTCAGTTTTGGGGAGAGTGGAGAGAGAGAAAATCACAGTATAATACTTTAAGCCCGTGGTGGGATATTGGAAAAGTACAGATCCGGCTCTTGTGCCAACAATACACAAGGAGTCACCTGACTGAACTAAAGGAAAAGGTTAAGTTTTTGGAACAGCAGATTCTGAAGCTAAGCAGCTCCATTAGTGACGGTGAAGAGACGGAAACTGCAAAAATGCTTGATGAGTACAACATGACTTTGAAAAATTTGTATGAAGAGAGAAGTCATAGTACATCCATACGGGGAAGATATCTTCAGTTAAACAGCATGGATTCTTCAACAACTTTCTTTTTTTCATTGGAAAAGAACATCAGAGAAAAAAGAATATAAATCATCTTAAATTGTTAAATGGGAAAGAAATAACGGAAAAGAAAGAAATTTTTTTCGCAAACTCTATCTTTTTATGAAGAATTATATACTGCACAACCCTGTGACCTTGGAGCAATTAATCTGCTTTCAGATGGACTGCCGCATCTTGGACATGAAGATAAAGCAGAGCTTAAGGAGAAACCTTTGTCCTTTCAGGAGTTAACGGAAGCTGTCCAGCAGCAATCTTTGGGAAAATCACCAGGATTGGATGGCTTGACTTCTGAAATTTATAAAGCCTTCTGGTCCCTCATTGGTCAGGATTTGTATGAGGTGTTTCTCGAAAGCTTTGAGTCAAATATCCTACCCATCAGTTGTAGAAGAGCTGTAGTGACTCTTTTACCCAAGAAAGGAGATCTTGGTTTATTGAAGAACTGGTGACCGGTCTCTCTTTTAGGAACTGATTATAAAATATTGTCTAAAACTCTGACAAATCATCTTAAAAAATCTATAGCGTCCATCATCCATGAAGATCAGTCCTACTGTGTACCCTAGCGATCTATATTTCACAATCTTTTTTTGTGCGGGACATGGTGTACTTAACGGAACTGCATACATTAGATCTTGGTCTTGTGTGTTTGGACCAAGAAAAAGCCTTTGATAAATTTGACCATGAATACCTGTTCAAAATACTTGAAAGATTGGCTTTGGGAATCAGTTTATTTCATGGATAAGGCTTCTTTATAAAGATGTCTATAGTATGCTGAAAATAAATGGAATTTTGACCAGACCTTCTTCTGTAGGTAGAGGTGTGACACAAGGGTGTAGTTTGTCTGGTCTCTTGTACACGATTTCCATTGAGTCAATGTTGAGGATTCTGAGAGAGAAGCTGCAAGGATTTACAGTTCCAACATCTCACCTTTCGAACACAGCAGTGGTGAAACTCACCGCGTATACAGATGACATCCCAGTGATCATTAGATCTGAAGATGATGTTAAACATCTTACCTCATGCCTCAACATCTTTTAGAGTGCTTCTTCCTTACGGATCAATTGGGGGAAAAACTGACACTTTATTGTTAGGCCATTGGTCACACCAAAATCCACCTCAGCTTCCACATCAGCACCCTTGGAATAAAGAGGGGGTTAAGATACTGGGGCTGTTCTTTGGGACTGAACAGCACATGAACAAGAATTGGGAAGGACTTGTAGAAAAAGTGACAGGCAAGCTCCAGAGATGGAAGTGGATTCAAGCCCAGCTTTTCTACAGAGGCAGGGTGCTGCTGGTGAATAATCTAGCCACCTCAATGCTGTGGCATCGTCTAACCGTGTTGGACCCTCAGAAAGAGCTTTTGTCACAACTTCAAAAAGCCTTTGTAGACTTCTTTTGGGGTGGTCATCATTGGCTTCCCCCCTGGGGTACTGTGTCTCCCTACAATTGATAGCGGTCAGGGATTAATTCATTTAGCTTCTAAGGTGAAATCCATGAGGTTGCAGACTGCCCAAAAACTGCTTTACTCATCGGACTCTCTACCATGCTTTGGCCTTGCCATTCTACGTGGAAAAAACAAGATGGATTTTGATAAACAAATGTTTCTGATTTCGGGAAATGTGGTAAAAGACATGTTTAAGATAAGGTTTTATGGATCGGTTCTTGAAGCTTGGGGTTACTTTAAGTCGGAGCGGAAAGAACATTTTGGTTTTGATGAACCACTTCTGCACAGTCCTTGGTTTTCTAAAAAAAAATGCATTATATCCAACACCGAAATTTCTGACTTTGTTTTAGCTGGGATAACTAAAGTTGGAAACCTGTTTGACTTGTCGAATAGAGAATGTTTTTCAGTACAGAATCTAACTAGAAAAATTACTGGTAGATCAGAGAGAATAGTCGGGAACATATTAAAGGATTTGAAAACATCTTTTCCTGCATGTTTGTGGGATAATATATAACCAAATTTATGTCCGGTGGTAACACAAAGGTCTTTTTTTCCAGAAGTGTACATAACTCCACAGGTAGCTCAAATTAACAATGGAGACAATGTAAACATGTTGTTATCCTTTAAAGGCTTGCAAAGTCTTCCGTTTTCCATGGTGAACAAACAAAATGCATATATTTCCTGTGTAAAGTCCGACTTTGTCAGACATCTAAGGGGGAGGAGGCATACAAAATGGAGGATTCATTTCTTGAAGTCGGGAGATAATGAACCTTCATGGCGGTTATTGTATAAGAACCCTCTACCAAAAAAAGTCTGGTGACTTACAGTGGCAGATTTTACATTGTGCATTACCAACAAAAGTGTTTTTGTTTAAATGTAAATATGCACCGTCTCCACTGTGTACTTTGTGTGATGAACTCGATACTGTGTTTCATGTCTTTTGTGAATGTTGTAAATTATCTCCGCTCTTTAATCTATTGTATACAATGTTTCGTAGTTTGGGGATCATTTTCTTGAAAACAGGGTTTATTTATGGGGGTAGATATTCTCGCCACAGGCAGGAAATCTGTACCTATTCGAATTTTTTGGTCGGTCAAGCAAAATTAGCCATTTGGAAGGCTGACAAAATGGGATCAGAAGGGAAAGAAGTAAACATGGTTAAATTATTTAAGGCCTTGGTTGAGTCTAGGATTAGATTAAAGTATGAATTTTACCAAATGAATGGTGATCTTCCAATGTTTGAGAAGAAATGGTGTGTAAACAAAGGGGTGACTTATAAGAGGCGAGAATCTCTTTTTCAATTGGTAATGGTTGTTAAAACAATGTGTTCTGTATGTTAAGGTTTTTTTAATTGTAGAATAAATTATATTTTAAAAGTCAAAGTCTCTCTCTCTCTCCCCCTGCAGATGTGTTGTTATCTCTAGCATCCCTGCTGGTGCCTCTGCAAATTACACCTGCAACATGAGGGGTCGTCATGTGAACATCATCATTCCCAATGTTATCCAGGCTCTCACGCTCTGTGAAGTGGAAGTCTATGGGGTTCCAGGTTACACTTTTATATCCAGTTCACAATTTCATATACATTTGAAGTCAAATTAAGTTTTACAACAGCTGCTAAATATCAACATTGCTAATTTTTTTTAGTGCCTGTTACTAAGAGGGCATTTCTGAGATTGAAGTTTAACATCAGTGAGTATCTTATGAACCCTACTGTGAGGGACAAAATTATTCAAAAGGTTTGTGTTCATGACATGTATGGTAGATTCATAAATAAATAAATAAATAATACTAATTTTTCATCATAGACGATATCTGCCAATGCCCAGCCTTCAGTGCGTCAGATCTGTTGGACTACAGAACCAGAGGTGGAAAATGAAACTTAAAAAACGGTAGGAAAAATCAGTACTACTACTGCAATAATAATAATAATAATAATAATAATAATAATAATACAACTACTTCTACTGCTAATAATAATAGTAATATAGCGATAAGAGGCAATCTGTCCAAACACTCCCTGCATATAGCACTCCCAGTGGCCAGTTCTTGTCAAGATTCATAGAACAATAAAGAGACCATATGTGAACATACTTATGCATATCACATTTTGTGATGATGGCTCAATGCTAGTTGTGTAACCTACCTGCTGAAAGCCGACTGGCAGAAGGCAGACATTTTTGAAGTAATTCAGTTACAGATTAGCAGAAAGCGCACAGCAAATTCTGCTAAATTGGCATTTTGGTTCCTGAGAAACAGCTATTTGAACTTAACGCTGACCCTTATAAACATGAACAGCACGCCCCAGGTAGCCAATTTGAGCGAGATTGCATTGGATACTAGGAGGTCCATCCCTGAACTTTCTATTCAAGTTTTGTGACAATAACCCAATGGGAAACTTTTCAATTATCTGATATCTGATTGGCCAATGACAGGCATGTGTTTTTTCAGTAATTAAGTCATCATGAGAATCTATTATAGATTAGCACATACGGTATATCTACCATATCAAATTTCAGCTTGATCAGACATACAGTTCCTCATAAACAGCTATCTGATCTTAGCTCTGTTCCATTTGTATGACCAAATTTGGCACATAGCAAAAAATGCTAAACTAACTTTTGCCAACTAGTGCTAGGATGTTTGGCCTAGCTTCAGAAATTTGGTGACAGTCCTCATTAATTAATTTTTGGTGTGATGCTCAATAATTATCAAAAACATGTTGACATTTGTAAACAGCAACATCTCACTTTCCTGGGTAATGGGAGGAAGTACTACAACCCCAATTCAAAAAAAGTTGGGACGTTGTGAAAAATGTAAATAAAAACAGAATGCAATGATTTGCAATCTCATAAACCGATATGTTATTCACGGTAGAACATAAAAAACAAATCAAATGTGTAAACTGAGGAAATGTAGCATTTAAAGGAAAAAAATAGGTAACTTTGAATTTATGGGCGCAACACGGCTCAAAATAATTTGGACGGGGCAACAGAAGGCTGGAACAGTAAGTGTTACTAAAAAGAAAGAACATTGTGCTACTAATTATGTTAACTGGCAACAGGTCAGTAACATGATTGGGTTTAAAAAGAGTATCTTAGAGAGGCAGAGTCTTTCAGAAGTAAAGATGGGCCTCTGTACACCAATCTGTGAAAAACTACATCTACAATTTGTGGAACAATTTCAGAATAATGCTCCTCGATGTAAAATTGTGAAGGCTATGAATATCTCATCATCTACAGCACATGATACCATGAAAAAATTCAGAATCTGGAGAAATCTGTGGCCCGAGTCTCTTTCCATAAATCTTAAATAAACACCTCCTTATAGATAGCTTCACCATATCAACGACTAAAAGTTTTTATTAAAGTAGTACAGCACAAATCTGTTTATTATTAGACTTTGATTATGTGGAATGTTTGCCAGAGAAGTCTCTGTGAATGATTTGCTATCATAGAAAGGATAACTTATTACAATGAGAACATTAATATAAACCTGAGATATGAATTGCAACCTTCAGACCTTCTGACCTATCAGATTCCAGAGTGCAACAGCAGTGTGATATAATTTGTATTAAATACACTAAAATGTCTATTAATAGTTCCATGAAATTTGCAGAAAATCAGTTTACTGTTACTTATTTATTAATTCATTGATTTATTTCTTTTACCTGAGTGATATTACAGTCAAGAATTTTGTCATTCTGACTTACAGGTGGCAGAAATATATCTGAAACGAGAAGAAGAAGAAGCGGAAGAAGAAGAAGAAGTGTTCAAAGAACAAAAAGAAAGAAAAAACATCAAATGTGTGAGGTTTGGGTTTAGCACTTGAAAATACTAGCTAACTGATGTTATAGCTTTATTAATTAGAAGTACTAGAAGTTTTTTAGTTTGTTTGTTTGGGAAATGTATCCATGAAAAATTATTACCACAGGGTTTGTACAAGGTGCTTGAATTTGGCATTTGGAAATTTAAGTACTGGAAAACCTTGAAAATAGCCAATCTTTTTTTATGTTAAAAAAGTGGTTAAAAAGTGCTTGAATGATAAAACATCAATAAATAAAAAATAACAATCACTTTAAAGGGTTTATTTTCAAAAGAACACGAATACAATCCTTTCACTCAAAATAAGACTCCCCGCTGCAGCCCCTCCTCCTCCTGCCGTTCACTCATTCATTTTAACAGGGACAGATTCGGTCCACTTATCAGACCCCTTTAGCAACTTTTTTTTTTTTTTTTTTTTAAATCATCTAGCGACATATCGAGCGACTTTTTGGACAAACCTTAGCTACTTTCCATAGAAGATAATGGCCAGTACTGCGCGGCGAGTGCGAGGTCCTGCTTTCAGAAACAGAAAAAATGTCCAGAATGTCTCTGAAACACTTCAGCCTATGATTAGCCATGGATTCCTGGGAGGACACTGTAGCAGTTTCTGAGGATTTCTTCTCATCACTCCACTGTAAAAACAAACAAACAAAACAAACAAACAAAAAAAAAAACAAACCACTAAATGCTAGCTTCATCTTCTTTTAATTTGATTGTCAGTGCTCAACTCAAACCAACAGCAGAATTATTAATAATATCAGGAATGATTGTGTCTAAAATCAACCACTGATTATATCCCACTTGTTTGTTTCTAGATTGTATGATTTATTTAGCCAAATCTAAACTCACTTCTCCATTTGTGTAACTGGATACTCAGGATAATAAAATTTCACTCTCGTTTCCATCCAACCCCATTTTCTACATCTCCTATCATACAGGAACCTTGAGCCTATCCCAGAGATCATAGAGCACAGGACAGGGTACACCCTGGACAGGGTACCAGTCTATTGCAAGGCACACTCACATACACATTCACACACCCATTCATACACTACAGACACTTTGGACATGCCAATCAGCCTACCATGCATGTCTTTGGACAGGGGGAGCAGCACAGGGAGAACACGCAAACTACGCACACACAGGGTTGTGGTGGGAATCAAACCCCCAACCCCAACCCTGGAGGTGGGAGGCAAACGTGCTTAGCACTAAGCCACCGTGCGCCCCACTCTGGTCTCTTTAATAAAAATGTGACACACAGAATAGCACAATGTGCTATCAAATAAATAGTGGGTGACTGTTTTCTTTATAGTGTATATGCACTGTAAATGACTTCATATTTAAAAACATAAATGTAACCGACATGCTGCTTTATTAAATCATAGCAACTTGAGCACCTGCCTAGCCCTACTCTGAATATGAGGAACTTTCCTACACAACTATTGACATAACTAATGGTCTGCACTTATATAGTGCTTTTTAACCTGAGCAGTGTTTCCCATTCACCCATTCTCACACCAATGGTAGCAGAGCTGCCATGCAAGGTGCTACCTTGACATCAGGAGCAACTTGGGGTTCAGTGTCTTGCCCAAGGACACTTCGAGTCATGTGGGCCAGGAATCGAACCTCCAACCCTACGATTAGACAACCTGCTCTACCACCTGAGCACAGCCACCAACTAGATAACTAGATGTTTAAGTCAGCTTATCCCATTCCTTCATTTTCTTGTTACATATAGATTAAGTCTCTTAAGTGTTTCCTACATGTATATATATTTTTAATTTGCATATGTCTACCAATATGTAAGCCAATGCATATGTTTTACACTACTAATACAAAATGTCCCAGTGAGGCCTTCTACACCCATCAAAATATTGCCATCTCACTGTTTGACAGAATAAAATATAGCAATGATGCTTTAGAATTAGATAAATTAAGTTTCTGCAAAATATTAATTGAACTATTCATTTAGAATTCAAAAAGTACATTAATGACTTTTGTAATGACTACTGTGTAGCCCATGTAGCACACTAACCCTAATGTGCATGACCGCATGTACTATGTTGCAATAATAATAATAATAATAAAATTTATTATTATTATCACCAAATAATCACTTCACTGGACAGGAGTGTGATGTAACGACACAGGACAGTTAGCAGGAAGTAAGCGCAGGAGCGCCGTCTTTATTGATAAACAAACTAACAGAACACAAGAAACGCGGTCTATGCTGAACAGGACTAGCTGGATCAACCATGGAACTACAGTCTAGGCATTACTCGAAAACAGAACATGGAACTGAGACCGCTAGCATGCTACACGCATTCTAACACAGTGCTAAAGCTATACTCCTTAAACACTACTAACGTTACAAACTATAATACTGCGCGAAGTGCGCAGCCACACGAGGGGTTTAAATAACCAACATAATTATCTAAAGCATAGACACCTGGAGAAATAAAGACACACTATCGAACATAAGCCAATACCTGGACAGGAAGTAAATCAAAACAAACGAGCCGCGCGTGTCCATATGTCAGGGTCTCGTGCACGCGCGCTCTGCAGCAGTCTTTGCGCTTCGACGCCGCAGCGCCATCCACCGGCGGAAGCGTAACAGATGTAAAAACAGACTTAAAAACATTGAGTCATTTAACACAGGTCAACTGTTTTCTATTATACAAGCAGCGTGTGTGTGTTCTGTTTCATTTTCTTTTCAGGGATAAACATACTGGAGGATTTTTTGTTGATCTGGCACAAAATTAAATGGAACTAAGTTACATTAAAAAGGGGGAAACTTTGGGTACCAAGGTTATAAGTTATAAACTAGGGAACACTGAGAGAGAGAGAGAGAGAGAGAGAGAGAGAGAGAGAGAATCGGCATGTGGTCTGCGCCTCTGTAGCACCGCTGTTCTACAGTAAGTGCTGAGGGGGAGACCTGAATGTCGGGCTGCCAGATCGCTTCATTTCAACTATAACTATTAACTGGATGGGGTGGGGTTAATATTTGACTAGTGCATAAATTACACCTAATACGTCTAGGTCACTAGTTACTATTAGCTATAATTTAATCAAAAAAGAGAACCTAGTATGTTTATTAGAAACCAACCAAAATTACTCCAATAGTGAGACATGTAAAAGTCCCTGAAGTTACAAAGGAACCCAGGGTAACTTCTAAGCAAACAAAGGCCTCTCTCACATTGGCTAATGTTAATGTTCATGAGTTCACCATCAGGAGAACACTGAACAACAATGGAGTGAATTACAGTGTTACAAGGAGAAAGCCACTGCTCTCCAAAAAGAACATCGCGGTCCATCTGCAGTTTGCTAATGATTACGTGTTAAAGTCTTTTGGAAAAATGTTTTGTGTGGAAAAATATAAGCTTTTGGTTTAAATAAGAAGTGTTATGTTTGGAGAAAGCAAACACTACATTCCAGCATAAGAACCTTACTTATAAGAACCTTGAACCTTGAACAGTAAACAAACGAACACAATACGTAAGAAGACATCTTAAACCGCTTTTTAAACATAGCATCTCATTATTACAGATCTTACCCAGCATGGGGTTTTCAAACCTGACTCGCGGGACTTCTGTGTTCGACCCTTTGTGAAAAAAAGAAGTAAAAGCATTAAACACATACACATCATACATAGGATCGAACAATTATAAAGAATAACAACGCACGTACCGCTTGCCTTGTTCAGAAACCTGATTTCGTCTACGATGTCCGGGATAGACACAATGTCAGCATCACCTGTAGCGTTAGATACCTGTTTTATTCACCACAATAAACCCATAAATTCGTTTATAAATAAAAACATTCTTAACTATGTGTAATAATAATAATAATAATAATAATAATAATAATAATAATAATAATAACAATAATAATAATAATAATAATAATAATAATAATAATAATAATAATAAAAACACTTACTGTTGCGACAGACAGCCATCTCCTCTTTGAAGTATTCTCAAAAATAATATATAAAGCTTTAAAGGTGAGTTAAAACGAGAATCGACGATTCGCCTAAAATTACACAGCGCTCTGATACACAGCCGCGATCTTAGAGACTTCTGCGTAACTGGCCGTACTTTTAAACATAAAGGTTTACTTTTAAACCTATTGTAGGGTGTGTCGTAAAGCTATTAACACCCCCGCAGACACTCATTATCATAAACAATCTGTAGGATCACACCACGACCCCCCTAGTCATAAAAAACTCTTTGGTCAGGAAGAAACAAAGGGCCATGAATTAGGCACTCCTAGAGAAACACAGGCCTGACACGGACGAGGCCATAAATTAGCCCTCTAGTTCTACCGCCGTGATTGACATTTTGACAGAACGTACTGGCTACGTTGAAAACATGTGAATGGATGTGTTTAGAGAGACAGAGAGAGAGGCGTGTCTGAAAACACGTATGTGTGGGCGGGGTTTAGCGAGAGTGAGGCGTCTCCGTTTAACTTCATTACTGCTTAACACAGCGACTGGAAGACATCTCTGGAAAATACTTCTCTCCTAGTTTAAACATTACGGAGATTCTTTTAGCCAGCACTTTAACATTTTTACCTCGTAAGGATCTTTGTTTAGAAGTCGTGTAATACGCGCTATTCTTTTTAAACATCTCTTTTAACCATTTTTACCTCCTAAAGTTTTTATGTGTTTTTTGGGAAACCTGGTAATACGGATTCTTTTTAAACATCTCTTTTGATCATTTTTTTTACATCCTGAAGGTTTGTGTTTAGAATGTATGTAATACAAACGATTATTTTAAACAGATTCTATTTTAAACAGATTTTTTTTTTAAAAAAAAAGACGCTTTAACTCCTAAACTTTTTATTCAAAGCTAAAACGGGATCCCTAAAAAACATAATCAACAATTGTTTTCATTTATTTCACAAAACAAATATTCTACTCATATATGTACACATTCAAACATCATGCTTTTCTAACAATGTGTTTACACAAACGAAATAACGCCACACAGTAACACAAACACATCCCCATATTAAAAACATTATTTCTTTTCAGACGTATTTCACCCCACCAAAAACCAAACTCATTAACATAAACACCTTTTGTCAGGAGGGGGACTACTCCCCCCAACACACACCTCTCCACAACACCCCCAGACACAAAGGAGCCAGATTGACCATCTGATAAACTCCATAGGGTTACCCCCCTCACCATCCCTATAGACCTGTCAGTCAGGGAAGCACAGAGGGTCATAAATTATCACACACAACACTTTGATTGACAGTTTGACAGAAAGTGTATGATATAACTACTAACATGGATTAGGAAAAAAGGACATAAAATAATGACAAAGACTAAAGGAAAAGGAGAGACAGAGAATGTGTGTGAGAGAGAGGATGAGAGGGAATGATAGAGAGAGAGATATGAACGAGAATTAAATAGAAAGAATGAAAAGCAGAAATCAGGAGGGGAAAAAAGCAAAAAATATGAGAGACAAAGTACACAAGGGACTGACAGAAAAAGTTAAAAACGAAAAAGGATAGGAAAGAAATGTAAAAAATAACAAAGAAAGAGCAAAAAGGGAACAATAAAAATGATAAATATGAAAGAATCGTGGTAGAGGAATAAAAAGGTAGGACACAATTGGTAAAGAGCAGGAGAAACCGTGCAAAAAGAGAGGAAGACAGATAAATTAAAAAGGAAAGAGAGGAAGGAGAAAAGAGTGAGAGGGGGATGAAAGAAATGAAGAAAGAGATTAACATGTCACCTTGAAGTCAGTTTTGTCGGCGATGTGATTTAACATCCCCTGTGTGAGTGGTGGCCTGATGACCACGGCAACAGGACCCTGGCTCAGGCTCACCGGCTGGGCGGAGTCAGCCATGTCCACCCGTTCTGCTGTCGCCATGGCGACAGACTGAGTCAGACCCACCAGATCCATGAGGAGGGGGACGGAGAGGATGTTGAAGTCCAGCTCAGAGAAACAGGAGTTCATCAGAGACTCGAGCCACCGAGAAGGCGGAGTCACACCGCCGCATCACCATCACCACACACACACACACACACACACACACACACACACACACCATTAATAATCATATTAACTATTATTATTGTTGATCTTGATATTCATTTAGAAGTAATCATACACCGTAATTAGTAATAATAAACAGCAAATAATAAATAAATCAGTAATATTACATTAAAAAAGTAAATCCAGAATAACCATTAGAAAACTTTCAAATAAACAATAATATGCAAATCTGAGAGTATGTTCCGTTTAATATGTGCTGGTTAAATAAAATCATTTTGGTTTGTGACCTTTCTGCTCATCTCTGGAGGGAGATTTGAGGTTTCCCTCGGCGATGTACACGGGGAAACGAACACTCCAGGAAGAGCTGACACGCAGCTGTGAACGCAGCCCCGCAACCGCGTGACCCGGGGCGATGTAGAGCTCCACCAGTCTGCACAGGAAGTGCTTGAGGCAGTGTTTATAATTCATACTGTTTACTGGAAATTTTACATAACACCCCAACCAACAACCGCAACAAAACAATCACAGCCAAAACCAAAATAAAGGGGGAAACAAAAAACAATAACAACCAGGAAAAAAAAATGAAGATGATTAGTATTTACCATCTACCTCTCCTCAAAACACCTCCAGGGTGTGTACATCATTGAAGTAGGTAATAAATTGTTGCCATTTTCCCAACAATGAGTCACCCCTGCCTCTGATGTTGTACTTGATTTTTTCAAGTTTTAAAAAGAAGATTAAGTCTTTAATCCAGACTGATATAGAGGGGGGTTGTGGAGAGGTCCAAGACAGCAATATTCTGTGCCGAGCAAGTAACGATGCAAAAGCCACAACACTAGCTTGTTTATGGTTCAGAGGCTGACGCTGAGATGGAACCCAAAAGATGGCAATTAAAGGACAGACATCCAATCTGATTTTAAGAACGTCGGACATAATTTCGAAGAAAGAGTTCCAAAAGTTCTGCAGTTTGGGACAGAGTGCAAACATATGACTGCGGTTACAGGGTGAAAGTTTGTATTTTTCACACATGTCAGGAACATTGGGATATATTTTAGACAGTTTCCTCCTAGAGATTTAGGCTCTATGGACCACTTTAAACTGTATGAAACTAAGTCTAGCACAGGACGTGGTGGTACGTATATTATCTAATGCTCTGCCCCAGTAATCATCCTCAAGCTCCAGGCCCAATTCCTCTTCCCAAGCACTAATGGGTTTGATATTGTAAGAATCATCCTGTGACCAGATTGTTACATATATCCGTGAAATAATGCCACCCTTATGAGGATTCAGTTTGAACACCTCTTCCCATGCAGACTTTGTAGGTAAGGAGGGAAAACCAGCGAATAGGGAGGAGACACAATGCCTAACTTGAAAGAAACGGAATAGGTGAGACGGAGGCAGGCTGAATAACGAGGATAATTCAGAAAATTTCACAAACACATTATTAATGAAAAGATCCTCAAAGCATTTCAGACCCTTCTTTTCCCACAAAGAGAATGTGGAATCTATAAAGGGGGGGAGGGGTGGTTATTAGACATTTATTAGATAGATTTAAAATGATAGGTTATTAGATAGATTTAAAATGATGGTGAAACTGATAGAAAATTTTTAGAGAGGTACGTACTATTGGATTATCTGTGTAGTGTGAAAGGGGTATAGGAAGGGAGGAGAACACCATAGCTGGAAGGGACTTTGAAACACAAGACTTCGCTTCTAAGTGGCACCATGGAAGAGAGGGGGCCTGCACCCAGAGCACCAGTTTCTAAATATTAGCCGCCCAATAATAATACATGAAATTGGGAAAGGAGAGGCCACCACTTAGTTGACTCCTCTGAAGTGAAAATTTGGAAACTCTGGGAGTTTTTCCTGCCCATATAAAAAGAGGAGATTAATTGGTCTACATTCTTGAAGTAAAGATTTGGGTAAAAACAAAGGGATGTACTGGAAAAGGTAGAGGAATGTTGGAAGAATGTTCATTTTTACTGAGTTTATTCTACCAATAGGAGATAATGGTATAGCTGCCCATCTTTGAAAGGCTGACTTTCAAAAGATGGGTGTAAAATTCGCCACCATTAATGCAGAATAAGAACGGGTGACATTAACTCCGAGATATTTGAATTTTGAATCCTCCAAATGAAAAGGTATTTCAGTCCGTTTTATTTTTTGGTCAGACTGGTTTATGGGGAAGCATTCACACTTTTGTAGGTTCAGTTTATTCCCTGAAAATTTCCCCAAAGTCACTTAATACACGTATTATCTCTGGAATAGTTGCAATTGGATCTGTAACAAAGTAGTAAGTCGTCAGCATATAGGGCTAGTTTATGTTCAATTCCCTTGCGGATTATACCCTGAAATACAGGAAGAGTTCTAAGCGCTCTCGAGAGAGAGGCTCAACTGCTATGGCAAAAAGTAAGGGAGACAGAGGACATCCCTGGCGCATACCCCGTGACAGAGTAAAATAGTCAGATTTAGTATCGCTGGTATTTATGGAAGCTTGTGGTTCCACATATAATAAACGGATCCACGATATCAGTACATCCCCAAAGCTGAACCTCTTCAGCACCATAAATAGATTTTCCAATTCTATTCTATCAAACGCCTTTTCTGCGTCCAAAGAAATGACCACTTCAGAGGAGTTGCTGTTTTATTTTGAATATAAAATACTAAGTAGAGTACGAATATTAGAAAAGGAATGCCGTCCTTTTGTAAAATCCGGTTTGCTCCTCTGAAATAATGCTAGGGAGAACCCCCTCTAAACGAGAGGCCAAAAGTTTGGCTAAAATCTTGACGTCAACATTGAGGAGGCTGATAGGTCTGTATGAATTACATGATGTTGGGTCCTTCCCATCTTTAAGCAATAGAGTTATAGACACTTGTCTCAATGTTTGTGGCAGTGTACCTAGTTCTAAGGATTCCTCGAATACAGCCAGAAGTAATGGGGCCAACGCAACATGAAATTTCTTATAAAATTCGGAAGGAAACCTGTCCGGGCCAGGTGACTTCTTAGATTGCAGTGAATTGATTGAGTTAGTGATCTCATCTAAGGTGATGGGGTTGTCAAGCTCAGATGCCAATAGAGGGTCAACTCTGGGAAAATCAATATTTCTAAGAAAATGGTCCATGTTACCTGAATTGTCAGGAGCTCCAGCTGTGTATAAAGAGGAGTAAAAACTTTTAAAAGTTGAATTAATTTCTACAGGATCCGAGGTTAATGCACCACTGGACTGCATAATCTGAGTAATAGAGTGCAAAGCCGGTCGGTTATGTAGTTGGTGAGCCAAAAACCGACCGACCTCATCCCCATATTCATAATAATTGCCACACGTATGTAACAGCCTCTCCCCCTCACCTGTCGATAACAACTCGAACTCCGCCTGCAAATAAAGCCTTTGTTCATGCAGCTCAGGGGTCGGGTTGAGAGCATATTGGTCGTCAATAGCTCGAATGTTATCCGATATCTCTTTTCTTATCCTTGAGTTGCTTATTGGCATGAGCAGAATAAGAGATTATCTGTCCCCTTAAGAAGGCCTTTAGAGTTTCCCAAAGTAAAGAGTAAGAGATTGCATTAGTTTGATTAGTAAGAAGAAAATCATCTCTTGAAGTAGAAATATACTTGCAAAATGCTGAAAAAGTAGAGAATTAAGCCTCCATGGTGGACGATGGCACGATGTGAAGGTAGAAGAGCGTGGACTGAAATAACAATTGGTAGATATTCAGAGTTTACAACCCGAGAAATTAGAGAGTTATTAATAAAAAAGTAATCAATGCGAGAAAACGATGAGAAAAAAAAAAGTATTTTCCTCACTGTGGGGTTAAAATACCTCCACGGATCAATGTAACCATTCTGAACCATAAACTCAGAGAACACCTTCACCATTGCAGAGGGAGCCTTTGCAACAGCGCTAGATTTGTTCAAAACCAGGTCAATAACACAGTTTAAATCCCCCCCAAATATCAAGAGATGTGTGTTCAAAGCAGGAATTTTTGATAACAAATTCTGAGCAAAAGGAGCGTTATCAAAATTTGGGGCATATACATTCACCCAAACTACTGGCGTTTGTGAAATTTTCCCTTCCACAATCACATATCTACCATTTACATCAGAAATAACTTTATCAGAAGAAAAGGGTAAGTCTTACTTATCAAAATAGAAACTCCCCTGGACCTGGAATCAAAATTGGAGTGGAACATATGCGATGTCCAGCGAGCTTGGAGTCTGTGTTGATCCCTGAGATGGTGATGAGTTTCCTGAAGAAATGCAACGTCAGGTTTTTGTAGTTTTAAATGTGTCAAAACCTTGGATCTTTTAATGGGACCATTCAGACCTTTTACATTCCAACTTGGAAATCTGATCGAGCTTCGCATACCTGATTGTCATTCCATTGACTGAAGACACCTGACTCTAATATCACCTTCAGATTAACTGCTAATCCTAGATGTTCACATACTTTTGCCACTCTCAGATATGTGATATTGGATCATTTTCCTTAATAAATAAATGACCAAGTACAATCTTTTTGTCTCATTTGTTTAACTGGGTTCTCTTTATCTACTTTTAGGACTTCTGTGAAAATCTGATGATGTTTTAGGTCATATTTCTGCAGATATAAATAAAAGTCTGTTTGCTGTACACATATTACCAGTATCCAGTGTTATTCAAAATAAAATATTTTCGCTTGATAGCGTGGAACCTCGTACACCAAACACAAATCTGCAACTAGATGCACAGCCTACACACATACAGTAGAGACAAACATTGATTATAAATTTATTATTATTATTATTATTATTATTATTATTATTATTATTATTATTATTACTACTACAGACTTCAAGAGAGATGATAGAGAAGCCCTTGCATTTAGTCTTTTTCCCTGAATCTGTACTAAAATATGATGGGAAGAAAATGAGGTGTCTCTACCTGAGGTTCGTTGCTGTGCTTTTTCCATAAGCCCTAATCATTCCCTCTTTAGGTCTACAGGGACCTTTCCAGACTGTAGGGAATGTTGAGGTCCACCAGGTGAGAGGTACATGTAGCACTTCAGGTAGTACCTCTGACGGAAGAAATCACAGCATTTGCCAGGAGGGAAAATTTAAGACCAAACTGCAAAAACATTTTGGATAATATAAATACTGACACAGACGTTTAGGCTATCTAACATTTAAAGGGTGTTTAAAGGAACATTCTGTGTTTCCTTTAAACACCCTTTAAATGTTAGATAGCCTAAACGCAACATCAACAGCAACATTTTCCATTTAGCGTATAGACTGGGCTAAATGGAAAATGTTGCTGCTTTAACAAATTTAAACCCTTATTAAGCTTGGTCAATTATTATTTTAAAAAATTAAGAAAATAATACATTTAAGAAATTGTCTAACATCATTTACAGAACATAAGACATTCCTCAGTTTCAAAACTCTTGGCATATACTTGACTATGTTAGAGATGCACCGATAGTCGGTATCGGCCGATAAAGGCTATTTTTCATGCTATGGGCTTTCGGCCAATAGTTTAAAAACATCCGATGATCAGGGCCGATTATATCCTGTCAATCAAAAGAGGGCGGGAAAACACATGGTCTTTGTGCTGTGTGTAAAGATGATGTCTCGTGTGGAATAATAAAACTGCAGTTTGTAATCTCTGTAAGCTCTGCACTGCTAAAAATTTACACTGGAAGTAAATTTTACGACGCAAAAGTTTTGCCGTGGGACTCGATCTCACTCTACACTTGTTGGGGAGATATTCCAGAAAGCTGAGGCCCATATCTCTTGAACAGCTTCTGTGAGGGAAGACCAGGTTTGGGGAATGATTATGTAACTCTCCTCTTGATCTGGCGGTAGGGTGTAAGATGCTTTTGGGTAGGTCCGACAGTAATGCTGCTTTCTCTCCAAGCTCTGTTTCTTCTTTTCCTCTCTCTCTTTCTCTGGTTTCTCGTTCCACGCCTCTTTATATGATTAACACATTTTAGATTGTACACCATAATTAAACAGCATACACACATCATTAAACAGCATACATGATCATTATTAAGTAAGCACTTGTACCATAAAATCATTCATTCAATCTTTCCTTGTGCCTTTGTAGTGACCCTAGGGAATAGTCATGATCATACAGGGAGGGAAATAATTATTTGACCCCCTCTCAATCAGAAAGATTTCTGGCTCCCTTTAAGAGTGTACTCCTAATCTCAGCTCGTTACCTGTATAAAAGACACGTGTCCACAGAAGCAATCAATCAATCAGATTCCAAACTCTCCACCATGGCCAAGACCAAAGAGCTCTCCAAGGATGTCAGGGACAAGACTGTAGACCTACACAAGTCTGGAATGGGCTACAAGAACATTACCAAGCAGCTTGGTGAGAAGGGGACAACAGTTGGTGCGATTATTCGCAAATGGAAGAAACACAAAAGAACTGTCGATCTGCCTCGGCCTGGGGCTCCATGCAAGATCTCACCTCGTGGAGTTGCAATGATCATGAGAACAGTGAGGTATCAGCCCAGAATTACACGGGAGGATCTTGTCAATGATCTCAAGGCAGCTGGGACCATAGTCACCAAGAAAACAATTGGTAACACACTACACCATGAAGGACTGAAATCCTGCAGCGCGCGCAAGGTCCCCCTGCTCAAGAAAGCACATATACATGCCCGTCTGAAGTTTGCCAGTGAACATCTGAATGATTCAGAGGACAACTGGGTGAAAGTGTTGTGGTCAGATGAGACCAAAATGGAGCTCTTTGGCATCAACTCAACTCGCCGTGTTTGGAGGAGGAGGAATGCTGCCTATGACCCCTGGAACACCATCCCCACCGTCAAACATGGAGGTGGAAACATTATGCTTTGGGGGTGTTTTTCTGCTAAGGGGACAGGACAACTTCACCGCATCAAAGGAACGATGGACGGGGCCATGTACCGTCAAATTTTGGGTGAGAACCTCCTTCCCTCAGCCAGGGCATTGAAAATGGGTCGTGGATGGGTATTCCAGCATGACAATGACCCAAAACACACGGCCAAGGCAACAAAGGAGTGGCTCAAGAAGAAGCACATTAAGGTCCTGGAGTGGCCTAGCCTGTCTCCAGACCTTAATCCCACAGAAAATCTGTGGAGGGAGCTGAAGGTTCAAGTTGCCAAACGTCAGCCTCGAAACCTTAATGATTGGAGAAGATCTGCAAAGAGGAGTGGGACAAAATCCCTCCTGAGATGTGTGCAAACCTGGTGGCCAACTACAAGAAACGTCTGACCTCTGTGATTGCCAACAAGGGTTTTGCCACCAAGTACTAAGTCATGTTTTGCAGAGGGGTCAAATACTTATTTCCCTCATTAAAATTCAAATCAATTTATAAAATTTTTGACATGCGTTTTTCTGGATTTTCTTGTTGTTATTCTGTCTCTCACTGTTCAAATAAATCTACCATTAAAGTTATAGACGGATCATTTCTTTGTCAGTGGGCAAACGTACAAAATTAGCAGGGGATCAAATACTTTTTTCCCTCACTGTACAAGCACAGAAAAACAACAAATGCATATCATAATGTTCTTTACCAAAAAGCAAAACATTTTTACTAACTACCCCTTAACACACGTTAGTGAATATTGTAAATCTTATACATGAATTCTTAGTCCGTAAGAAATGGGTGCAGACTGACCTATAGACTGGATGGTGCAAGAACAGCTGCCCCAGCACATGATAGGCACACGGGGGTCCTGCTCATTAGGGTGCACCTTAAGGCCAACTTTATAAGTTGCGGTCCCAAATGTCATCAGCATCTCCCTTATGGAGCTTGAATAAGGGGTGCTATCAAAACTCATCACAGATCAGTGTTAAAGACACACTCAGATACGCAGTTGTGAAAGGAAACCGTGGGTATGCTTACACTGGTGTGTGGTCCAGCCTGAAACTCTCAGGAGGAGGAGAGTCCTCCACAGTCTCTGTCTCACCAGCATCTAAAAGACAAACACCACAATATGACTGCCTGTGCACACATACACACACAAATAAGGAGCACACGCACTATATATGATGAGACTCACTTGTTGGCTTGGCTCTCTTATGAGCAGAGTGCAAGGCTCTGATCTGCTGGCACGTTGTATTCAGCCAATGAGCCAGACCTGGCTGCTCACTATTGCTGTAACTACAAACATGCATGCATTTTACTATTTAACCAGAGAAAATGTCACCTCAATGGGACAACTGGCAAATTTACTGTAATAAACTGAGTCAGTGTGACTAAATATCTTGCAACAGCAGTGGATTAGCCATCTTACATAAGCAGAAACTCTATACTCTGATCTCAACATGGCAAGACATGCAATTCAGCTACAGATGATATCAATTCCCTTGCTATAAAATATATAAATAAATAAAACGAATAATGGAATGGGGTATGAACTGTTACAATGTCATTCTGTACCCTTCCATGGCATTTCATAGGCAAATTTGCATTGGTTACAGAGCCACTACAACTAACACTGTATTGGTAACAGTTTGCCCAACTCCTCACCTCTGCCAGCAGTGAGAGTGCATGATGTGGCCACAGCTGCCGGTATGGGTACCAAAGGACAGGTCAGGGTGCATGAAGAGGGGATCATAGCTCTCTGGAACACACATGTATCCTCCAGAAATAAGCACACTGGCTACTCAAACCTTTCCAATTACTTGACTTGCACACTGTAAACCATAACCTTACCTAGATTGTGAGGGGGTCTTTTGTGGTTCTTGGACATGACCGTAGAGCGTTGGACAAAGGCAGCGAGCACCATGGCGGTGCCATCAGGTAGGATCTCCTGCGCTTCGTGACACAGGATACACATCTCCATCTGCCTCCTCTCTCCTCCTCTGGCACGCCAACGACGAGGTCCCACACACACCAGAGCACCGTCACCTGAACTGGGGCTGTACCAAGCAGAGACGGATGGTTACAAGTACACTATAACCTTAATTTTATGTTAAGGTCCCTCTGAATTTGTTAAAATAATCAATGTTGAATAAATGGGTTCATCTTTTTTTACTCACCAGGAAATTGCTAAAACTGGCCTAGGATCCTCTCTACTCATTTACCCCAACAGAAAATGCTCTAAATGAATATGCAAGATAAAGAGTTTAAGGATGGGAATTTACTTATGTTATGTGAAGACCACCATTATATGCAAGAACCTTTAGGACAAAGAACAGACAACTGCTCAGCAAAGTCAATGAAGTGTTGATGCATGCATTTACTGACATAAATGTACTGACTGGATATTGAGAATACAATACAAGTTGAATTATTAAGAACACTGCGTCACTACGAGCATGCTTAGGTACCTATGCTCTGCTGATGTAGAGGCTGAGGCGTCCAGATGCTCTGAATCCTGCGTGAGCAGATCTATGTACTTATTGATAAAATGACTCTGGCTCTATAATGTTTGAGCCATGGTCTTTTTCCAGCACAGTTCAGCTTTCCTTTTTCTCTATGCTTTGTCTTTGTCCCACACAGTCTGCAACACACACACACACACACACACACACACACACACACACACACACACACGTAGATTTAAGCTCTTCAGCACTTTAAAGGGTAATGGTTAATATGTCAGTGGAATAGAAAGTTGCTCAAAGTGTGACCTCCTTGTGACAGTGCCCTGTTCCTTCACAGGGAGGTGCAGCAGCTGTGCACTCGCGCATCGTTTTAATGCTAACCACCATCTGTGTAGAAAAAGACACATAATTTAGGAAAATACTTTTACAAGAAAACGATACAGCAGTGCAGTTAGAACTACATGCACACACAATCAAAGTCTTGCAAAACTAAGCATATGTTCAATAGAACACACTTGTGCACTAAAAAGTATATACACACACACCATACCATTAAATACTGAAGATGCATTACAATTTTACTAACATTTAATTTGCCTGTTTGTCTTCAAAGTACATACTGCAATACATCATTAGCCTTGGCCTACACCATGGCCTTTATATGTACATGTTCTGCCTGGTGCAGGTGTCCTGACAGTTTTCACTATATGGAAAATAAAATGCACACATCACAGTGCATTGAAATTCAGTTTGTGTAGTAAGCAATCCTTACATGTCATTTAAATATTCATGTTGACATACAGCTTTTAAGTAATACGCACAATAAGCCACATCAAAACACCCCTAGGGCCACCTACAGATGATCAGCAGCAAAACCGCTTTGGGACAGTGAAGCATTTGTGCTTCACCGTGGTAAGAGGTGCTGCTTTGCCTACCAGCCACGCCACCTTGAGCGGTGTTTGAAATCCACTGCTTGGAATTCAAACAGGTCTTGATGATGCAGCACTGCTTTAAACTTCATGGTAAAAACGCTCATCTTTTGTATGTTGCGCCTACCTTCAGTGAGCGAATTGTAAAACATGCTAGGCTGCCACCTGGTGGACATATTAGGTGCTGCATAGAGAGAGTAAGGCAAATTGCAAACATAATCAAGATGTAATTTTACTTTAAGGATCCAGCGAATCATGTCTTTGTGCACTTCCAAGTGAGGCGCATGCTGCAAGGTCTCTAACAGAGCCAGGATGCTTGGAGTGTTGCCGGGGGCTTCACCGGGACCTGTGATACAAGAACCACAGATCTAACTACAGGCTTGAGACTTTCTATTGTGTGAGATGATGTACAAAACTTACGGGAGATTTTCAGGGTGAAGTTGAAAGTAACTTCATCGTCATCCCCAATGTTCTCTAGCTGTTGCTGCTCCTCCAGCAGAGCCATGCCTAACAAGTGCAGCACCTGTAGCAACACACACATACAGAATTGTGAACACTACTCAGTCATTAAAAAGTGATGCTCATGAACACAGCATAGCAAGTGGAATTTTGTTGAATTTACTACACTATCATGTCATTTTAACAAAACATCCAAACATTTACCCTCTGCAGCATGGACTCAGACCAGTGTCCTCCACTGGGCTCCATAGCCCACTGCAGCACAGCTCCCAACATGCCAAGCGGCACGTCACACTGCAGAATGTTTCCCAAGCTGGCAAACAGTGGGCAGAATGGAGGCAGGGCTACGACACACAGACACTCACACTTCAGCAATCTGCATTCAACTGACCAATCATTTTCAGATATGACTACAATCACTGAAGAAATAGCTTACCTGGGTCCTCTCCATTCTGTCTCTTAAGCTTTCGCTGAGCTTCCTCTGCCTGTATCCAAAATAAACTACATAAAAATTTAGAAAAACCATTAGTGCTCATGTGACTAAAGAGAATTACTAAATCTGCCAAAAGCAGCACATCACCTTAAGGACATCCTCAGCACTAACAGCCGAATCAAAATGCAAATGGATAAGTGCATATACTGAGCTTCCAAAGAGCATTTCCTGATTAGACCACTAGGCACTCAAACTGGTATTTTGTCATTTATGTGCTTTTCTTTATCAATCACACAATCTGACAGAGGCTCTACACTTAAGAGAAGGAACTAAAGAATGAAGTAACACGTGAGTTGCAGACAGTTTTAGTTACTGCATAGCAGGAGCTCAGGTACATGCTTTAAGTAGTGAATTATTATTTACAAAAACTGTTTTCAGAATTGTAATGCTGTTCTCTCCAGGGAAGGGGTCACAATGTTAACTGATGTCTGCCCCAGAGACAATAACAGCACCGAGACTCTTCCCGTAATGTCTAACCTGAAATCTTCCTGTAATGCTGCAGACCGAGGGGTCCTGGTCCATGCCACCATGGAGGACATTTGAAGCTCATTGTAAAACACTGATTTTGAGTCTTGAACCATTTGTGTGTTCATTTGGAAGTATGCTTGGCTCTTTATCTTGTTGAAAGCCATGTCTGAACCTCCTGGCAAAGGCAAGCTAAAGGTTCTGGGCTAAAATGTGATTGCTCCCCTCCCTCTGCTTCAGCGGTTCAACCCCAGATACCAGGCAAAAATTACTTCATGTATACAGAGATCCCCAAACTATACACCGAAACCAGACCTTATTTCAGAACATCTCGAAGAAAAAACATTTTATGCCCACATATTTATTATATATCTATTTTGTAATTGCTTTTTATATTATGTGAGTATTGTTTTTTATAATGCTCAAGTCTTTAAATAAAGGAGTTAAAAGTATTATTTATTTATACACAAAGTGGTATCGAGTATCGTGTATTTTTGCTGGTATCGACTACTAGATTTTTGGTATTGTGACATCCCCAGATTGGACATTCTATGTTTGAGTTATAACAACTTCCTTTTTCATGGTGAAACTTCTAAATTTGTGAGAGCGCCACACCCATGGCGAGCAATAAAAATTCAAAAGCTTCGGAATTTAGCATCGTCAATACCTGTAGATGAGACTGACCGAATGTGATGCCGATCTGATGAAAGCTCCAGGAGGAGTACGTTAAAGTACGAGGCCTGGAAATGGCAAAAAAAAAAAAAAAAAACATAGGAAAAAATCAAGAGAAAAATCAAAATGCTGACTTCCTGTTGAGTTTAGGGTTTGGGTTCAAGAGACCAGGGAGTCAGCCATTTTAAGTGTTGTCTCAATTGCAAAATCCTTCCAGTGCACTGGAACGTTTGCTCCCTAAATAATCCCACAATGCACCACAAAAACCAGTGAGCATCGATACTCACTGTGTTCCCTTACTGGAAATGACATCATGTCTCTCAGCTAATGTCCCTCTCTAGTGTCTGGTTTAAAATGAGCTCAATCTGCAAATGCAAGGTGCCTGATGTGTCCATTGTCACTGAATATTTGAATGGAGCTATACTGAGAGCTATTGTAAATGCACTGTAGCACTTGTCTGTCCTGCAGACTTCATAGTTGAAAATGTGAACTGCTTGCTCCCAAAACTTCTTTAGTGCAGATTAGGGCTGCACAATTAATCGAATATCGATCGCGATTACGATTTTGACTGTCCACGATTAAATGAACATGATCGACTGCGATATTGACATTTAAATTCCGTCCTCCGCTCACAGAAAACTCCACTGCAGATCAAATCAAGCGGCTCCTACACTACAGCCAATCACCATAGAGTGGCGCAGGGATGACGTCATTTTGTAGTGCCAAAACCCCGAAACGGAATTAGCATTTCAGCCCTTGAGTTGCTAGCTTCGCTTCGAGCTCCAGAGCGAGGGGAAATCATGAAATTAGCACGATGTTAAATAGCACTTCAGAGGTTGTCGGGGACATTAAACCTAATCACGCTGAGTGGGAAACAAACTTTGCAGATAAACTCGGGGCTCTACGGTGCAACCATTTCACTCGCATTTGTGACTGAAAAGTACTTTGTGTGACTGTGAATAAATATTTATTCACACCGGTGTGAGTGACCTGTTCGGAGTTGTATAATACAAACGGAATAAAAACTACAGGAAGTCCAAAATACATCTACACCGCGCAACAGTTACTTTCACACTGCTTTTCATCTCCTCAGTCCACTGTACAAGTGTGGAAATACTGCAGAGAAGCCATTATGATGAAGTGACTCTACATCATCTGCTTCTCTCAACTCTCCGATCTCACAACCGCCATCTTTTATTGATCCCGCAAAATGACCTGAACTTTCACCTGCTCGTGTAGACACAGCGGCTTCGGGCGGAGTAAATTAATAATAACGTTACAAGGTGGGTTCAAATCAAACTTCTTTATTAAATAATTCCTCACCAATCACAATCAAGAGTAGAACTGTTCCGTCTGTAAACATACAGTACACTGCAGCTCTCCTTCACTAACTCTAATTCACTCCATTTAAACTCACGGTTGCCAGATATCACTAGAAAAGTCAACTCCAGTTTCCATGTTTTGATTTATCCCCCCAAAACACAATATTATCAGCAGACATGGACACTGTACTGGGGAACCGATCTAAAACTGAAACAAAAATAAAACTACTAAAATGTAAAGACAGAAAATGTGCTTAGTTATAAATAAATCATTTAATATATAAAAAAATAGATATTATAATAACTTCATAAAATATAAATAAAATGAGAAATGAAATAATGTTTAATTACTATGGGTTGCATTTAATATCAATTTGACCTTAACCTTAGATCACTATTTCCTTAGAAAGCTATCAGCCTTTTTCCTAATATGGATCATTTTTGTTAGTCTACTTTTAATTAGGACTCTTTATTGTTCAAGATATTTTAAAATAAATATTTTATACTGTATATTTATCAATTAACCAACAGTATTTCTCATTGCTATTATTTTATTCAGTTAACAGTGTCCATGAACAGAGAGCTTACATTTAACTGTTTATGACAGAATTCCTGATTAAAGCTTAAATAAAAAAAGATTGGTATCTGGATCAGTTTCAGCTGTAAATATCCTGATCGGAGCATCCCTAATGAACACCATTAAACTAAAGCGCTCTGCATCTGACGGGTAAATGAACTCACCCAATCACACCCTATATGAGATTATTCAGATATACACACACAATACACACAGAGCGGTTTCGAGAACTGACTCCAGCCCAGAACCAGGAGAGTGGAAATGTCTAATAGTGCAGCTTTAAATATATTTAAGAGGAGCAGACTTCAAACAGGTCCACAGTTGTTTTTTGCATACAGTCTGTAAGATGAACTGAAAATATTAGATTTAGTTTATCAGAAGATAAATTAATGTCATGACTCACACGATGTTCCTAAATTCTGTCATAATTGACCAGCTTAAGTTCTCATGCCTACTTGTGTGTTATATTGTGGCATGAGAAAACTTAAATGTGAAAGTGCAATAAAAATATGTTGTCACTAAAATCAATCAATAATCGTGATAAATAATCGAGATCTCAATATTAATCAAAATAATCGGGATTATCATTTTGGCCATAATCGTGCAGCCCTAGTGCACATGAACACCTATAACTTACACAATGCCTGGGGTAACTGTTCTGCTAGAACTGACCAGATTTTCTCATTGACTTCATGGCAATAAAGGGTACAATCAATACCCAGACACCTGAATATTCGAGTAATATGCTCCTTCGACAGTGGGACAAGCGAGAGCGTCCTGACCAGCTGTCTCACGGTGTAGTACGGGAACTGCACCGCCTCCAACCGCAAGACCCTACAGCGAATTGTGAGGACAGCTGGAACGATCATCGGGTCTCTCTACCCACCACACACCTCCTTCAACTACCGGTGCATCCACAAAGCCACCAGTATTGTGGACGACCCCTTTCACAGACTATTCACCCTCCTGCCATCTGGCAGAAGGTATAGGAGCGTCCGTGCCACCACCAGCAGACTCTGCAACAGTTTCTTCCCTGAGACAGTTAGATTACAGTGCTCACCTGGGCTAGTCAAACACCTCACCCAGTAAGACTCATACCACTGCACACCGCACTAACCCAGTAAGACTTTACGTAGCTGCATCAGTCACTTTATACTAGAGAACTATTTCTGCTGCCAGTATTACTGCAATACATGTGCTGCTACATTACACAGTAGCTTACAGTGTACAGTCCATGTCCTGTGTATCTACTGTCCTGTGTATTTGCTGTTTTGTGTTTTTATTGTGTTGCACTCGTCTCACACAGAACAGTACGCAAGACTACATAAAGTGCAAATACACAACTGTGTTGCATCATGGTCCGGAAGGAAAATGTTAAATTAAATGAACTTCACTTAGTGTTGTGGTTTTAGCACATGGAGCCATTGCTTATTATAATAATGAACAGCTATGAGAGTAAAAGCACTGCAAACCCACATAAAAATTAAAGCATACTTCTAATTCTGGAAAAAAAAAAAAGACATACTGCTGTACCTGCAGTGAAGATTTTCCCTGCACCCGAGAACACCACCACACGGCACTTTGAGTCTTCAGCAATACTCAAAGCTGAAGAAAGCATTCGATCATTTCACTGTAGGGAAAAAAAGCACTAATGTTATTATGCAAAGTTGCCTATAACGGAGTATAAAGCCAACACCTTATATAACAAAACAAAGACGTCCAACAAAAGCAGACAAAGCAGAATTATACATGGGGGAAATTAACACTTTTTTTTTTTTACCTAAATGTCTTCCAAAAAAAGTTTTGTTTTTTTTCATACTTTAATTTTTTCCCCCCAGATAGCCTTTAAGAACGCTTTTGACAAGAGAAGAATGTACTGAAATCATTCTCATGCCTGGATCAGGAAGCTGTGGCAAGGTTGTGATGGACTAACAGGAAACATGGCGAACACAGCAAATATATAACACAGTTTCCAAACTTATTAACAAATTCAAAAAGACTGCAAGTGTTGCAGGCCAACCGAGAAGTGCACGTCCACTGACGAAGGCACAACCAACCTGGTACTGGCAGACATGGTCCCTTATGTATGGAGACTTTTGGAAAACCCAGTAGTTATGTCCTTTATTTGATGAAAAAACATACCTCCAGTAGGCCTAGTTCATGGCGTTGCGTTTCTCTGGTCAGTGCAGCTCTACAGGAGTGATGTGATTGGCTGGGTGGGTGACTGACAGGGTGGTGAAGGGTGGAGTGGGGCCTCCTGAAGTCGACATGGCTCGAACAGCATTCAGAGTAGGAAACCACAGGCTCCTGTCTGATAAACACCAGTCAACAGGTTAATATGATGACTGTTTACGGAGATGAATAAAGGACACAAGACTATGGCCCCATACACAGTGATGGACAATTTACAGACAGAAAAGTGACTGAAACCTTTGTTTGGTGCTACAATGCATAAATCATCTTAGTCCTAGTGGGTTTATGTTAGGAGACATTAATGGAGCATTTCTGAAAGGAATCTCCAGTCTCAACACAGTAAAAGTCAGGGGTAAAGCTATAAGTTTTCAGATACAGCCAAAACATCAGCACAGAGGACATTTCTGTGGCCCTACCGGTAACATGACAAGCAGCACTTTTTCTTTGTTTTATATTAAAATAATAGTTTCGGTTTTTTTTTTAATAAAAAAAAAAAAAAACACAATAGGTGAGGGAAGAACAGCTGTTGCAACATGCTAACAAGTGAGAGCGGGAATGTGTTTTCATTCTACAACATTAAATGCAACTATACACCGATCAGCTACAACAGTAAAACCACTGACAGGTGAAGTGAAGAACACTGATTATCTCATTACAACAGCACCAGTGAAGGGGTGGGGTATATCAGGCACCAGGCGAACGGTTGGGGAAAAATGGGCAAGTGTAAGGATCTAAGCAACTTCGATAAGGGCCAAACTGTGATGTCTAGATAACTGGGTCTGAGCATTGCCAAAACGGCAGGTCTTGTACCTACCAAAAGTGGCCCGTGGAAGGAAAACTGGTGAACTGGTGACAGGGTCAAGGGCACCCAAGGCTCACTGATGCGAGTGGGGAGCAAAAGCTAGCAGAGGAAATGTGATGTTCTGGGCAATGTTCTGCTTGGAAACCTTGGGTCCTGGCTTTTGTGTGGATGTTAATATACTTTGACACGTACCACCTACCCAATACTGTTGCAGACCACGTACACCTCTTCATGGCAACAAAATTCCCTAATGGCAGTGGTCTCCTTCAGCGGAATAATGTTCCCATATGCACTACAAAAAATGGTTCAGGAATGGTTTGAGGAACATGACAGAGTTCAAGGTGTTGACTGCCACCAAATTCTTTGAGCAATTGAGCATCTGTGGGATGTTCTGGACAAACAAGTCTGATCCACGGAGGCCCACCTTGCATCTAACAGGACTTAAAGGAACCATGGTCTTCGTGCCAGAAACCACAGCACACCTTCAGAGGTCTTGTGGCGTCCATGCCTCGACGAGTAAGAGCTGTTTTAGCGGCACAAGGAGGACCTGCACATTAGTCAGGTGGTTTTAATGTTATGGCTGATATTTATTTATTAATTTTTTTAACAAATTGTTAGTTCTGCCAAGCTGCTGTGGTGCAAGTGGAATAAAACACTTTGGGATGTGCTGTTAACTCCACATTGAGCTGAAGAACAGGCCACCCCATCAGTAAATATATTTTCCTAGAACAACTCTGTGGTGTTTTATTCATTTGATGATTTTGTGGTCAGTAAACCATTTGTGTGTTGATTTTGATGTATGTTTTGGATCGTTGTCCTGCTGGAAGATCCAACCACAGCCCATTTTAATCTTTCTGGCAGAGGCAGTCAGGTTTTCATTTAATATTCAATTCAATTCAATTCAATTTTATTTGTATAGCGCTTTTTACAATAGACATTGTCTCAAAGCAGCTTTACAGAAATATCAACATGGTATACAGATATTAAAGGTGCAAATTTATCCCAACTGAGCAAGCCACTGAGTGGCAACAGTGGCAAGGAAAAACTACCTAAGATGTTTTAAGAGGAAGAAACCTTGAGAGGAACCCGACTCAGAAGGGAACCCATCCTCATCTGGGTAACAACAGATGTAGCTGTCGCTGAAAGCATGTATGTGTCATTTCTTTCTTTAAGCCTTTAAGGTATTTATTTGTTATGTTATTATTACAATAATGCACTGTAAATATTAATAGTAATTTGCCTATGTGAGTTTTGTTTTACAAGGGTTGCAGAAATAGTGACACCTACAGGTTAAACTAGTGAGCTGCATTTAATTTAAGTTTCTGTGGTCATGTGATTAGCCTAACTAATAGCAGTGCAAAATGTGCATGCAGTTTGTTGGTGCTACGCTGTACACGGAGTTAGATGCTAAAGAAGAGAATAATTAAACAGTAAAGCGTTACAGCAACTCCTAGATTTCTGGTCGGAAGGCGCACACGGTATGTTAGTTTGTGATGTTGTGCATTTCATGTTTGTATTGCAATGTAATAGCGCAATGTTTCCTAAGGCCATTAATGCTAGTTTAATATGTGAGCAAGATGAATGAATACTCATGGACTCTTAAGAACATGCTTATGTACAATATGCTCATGTGAGAATGTGTTATGCACTTTATTTCAGTTTTTGACGGTGTTTGACGGTGTTTGACGGTGTTTGATGGTGTTTGATGGTGTTTGACGGTGATTGAATGCGCTTAAGTTGTGAAGGAATGCAATTAAAGAAACGACAAACATCAGTTGAAGCGTACGTTTTAATCTGACCAGAAGAATAAGTTTGGGAGCAGCTACAGTGAAAAACGTGGCCTACTGCCTTTGGTAAGGCAGTGAAGAAGAACGTAGGCCTATTCTGGAAAAGCAGTGAAAAACGTGGCCTGCTGCCACGAGCCACAGTGAAGAACATACTGCTTCGTGAACTGCAGTGAAAAAGTATTGTTTGGTGTGGTGTAAAACATCGCCATCCATGGACATGTACAGCGTAGCCATTGGAGAGTGAGCAACGATCGCCAGCATCCCAGGGAATATTGTACGGGCCGCCCCTTGTGAAGTCTCCGTCCCGCACTCAGCGTAAACGACCTGCCTACCCATCGTGGCATTCATCCAACGTGACCTCGCGAGCTTCAGTTCAGCGTGAAGGTGGAACCCAGAAGAAGACGGTGCTGCAGCTGCCAAGAACGGCCACAGGGAAGCAACAACGCAACATCTTTGGACAATTGAGTTTGTGAACATTCATTAAATCTGGATTCCAGGTCAGACTGTGCATTTACATTTCTCAGTTTTGTTTAAATTGTTATTTATTGCAATTCCAATTTATTATTTGAAACAAAGGAAAAATGAGAACTGCATCTGAATAGTTTTGTAAGTTGAATAGCAGTGTGTATATAACGTACTTGTTTGATCATTTGAAAGTCTAGTTTACCTTTCATCATTTAATATTTCAGTAGTGTTGTTTCAAAATAGTTTACTAAAATGGATCAAAGCACACCAGATGTTTGTGTACTAGAAGGAGTACTACAGGCTCTAGAAAACGAGAAAACAGAATTACAGAAGGAATTAGAAACTGAACTTGAAACCTCAGAGAAACAAAGAATTGAAGAACGGTTAGCTGAAATTAATAAAGACCTCCAAATACATAGGATAGGGCTCCAGGAGCCAACACCTGGCACTGAACAAGCAGTGAGGCGGTCAGAAAGAGAAAAACACCCAACAGAAAAGATGCTTGAGCTCATTAAACAGGAGAGCATAAAAAAGGAAAGAAAGTTCATGTTAACATATGTAACCTTCAAAGCTGAGGTTCAGTATATTAGAACTAAACTAAAGGAAGAATGTTGTAAATCAGACTTAGGCGAAATGATAAGAACCTTGGAAAAGTATGAGTCAGAAATAAAGCAGGAATATAAGAGCTTACGTGCACTGACCACACCAGCCCAAGATATACGAAGGAGAATGGATATCTGCACATCAGTGACTTCTGAAATAACTACACTTCTGAAAGTGCGTTACGCAGAAGCTGATAAAGAGTTTAATGCAGAAGCTGTTAAGGAAACTCTTTCAAAATTACTCCAGAGAGAAGACGCAAGGTCAGTTTATGGGTCAACTGTGTCAAGAGCTGGAGTGGGTAGTGTGCAAGATAGTCAAGTGTCAGTAAAGAAAGCAGAGGCGGCGGCATGCTTGGCATCGAAACGTGCTGAACTTAACAGGGAAAGGGAAATATCTGCACAAAGAAAAGAGGTGCTAGCTCAACAAGAGAAGTTAAAACTGATGGAAGAACAAAGGAATCTTGAGGCTATGGAAGCTGAATACAATGTATATGCTGAAGAGGAATTAAAATTGAATGCTGAAATAGGAGAAACTAGAGAAATCTTCACTTTGTCTCCAAGTCAGCTTCCAGTGCAGCATAACAGCACTCCATGCACCCAGAATCCCAAAGACCTTTCAATCCCTTTTTGTTCTGAAAGCAAAATAGAACCAAAATCAAATGAAGCCTCGCTAGTTCAAGCATTAAAAGAATCCCTGGCAATGACTAGACTTCCAGCACCAGAGCCGTTCATGTTTACAGGGGATCCACTTAAATTCACTGAATGGCGTACCTGCTTCAAGGCCTTAATCGAAACAAGTTGCACAAACCCAGCTCATAGGCTATATTACTTGAAAAAATACATCAGTGGAGAAGCACTTTCTGTGTTAGAAGGAACATTTTATACAAGTGATGAGGAAGCCTACACGCAGGCTTGGGATGCCCTTAACAAACGTTATGGTCACCCCTTCATAGTTCAAAGAGCATTCAGGGGGAAGCTGAGTAGCTGGCCCAAGATTGGACCAAAGGAATCACTGAAATTAAGGGAATTTAGTGATTTCCTCATCTCCTGCAAGAATGCAATGCCTTACGTTCATGGTCTAAAGGTTTTAGATGATTGTCAAGAAAACCAAAAGCTGTTACAAAAACTTCCTGACTGGGCAACAACTCGCTGGAACCGGTACGTCACTAAAGCACTAGATGAAGGGAAGCCATATCCTGCCTTTAAGGAGTTCTCAGACTTTGTAGCCGAAGAGGCACGTGTTGCTTGCAATCCAGTTTCTTCTCTTTTTGCATTAAAACAAGCAGATGAGAAAAATGGAAAGGAACAGAAGCGTCTCAAAGCCAGCACTCTAGCAACGTCAACAAAGGTGTTTCAAAGATCAAGCTTCACTTCAAAGGACTCAAGTGCATCAGGAAGTTCTACAACCAACTCTCCTGCCACTCAAACCAAAAGACAAATAGATTGTGTGTGCTGTCAACAAAATCACTTTATTTATAAATGTGAAAAGTTTGCAGCGATGCCTCTAGAGGAAAAGAAAAAATTTGTCATTAGCAACAATATGTGCTTCGGGTGCCTCAGAGTCGGACATGTTGCAAAAAATTGCAGAAAGAGGGCTACTTGCAATATTTGTAGACAAAGTCATCCATCTCCACTTCACGAAGAACGCCCTGTAGGAGAAAAGCTAGAAGCATTACGACAAAAGGACAATTCTTCCATTGCCTTATGCACCGTGAGAATGGACAATGGTGATTGCACTTCCATGATTGTTCCAGTGTGGCTCTCTAGTGCGGCCAAGAATAGTCCAGAGACTTTAGTGTATGCATTACTGGACACACAGAGTACCAGTACCTTCATTGACCATGATGTCTGTGGAAAAATTCAAGCGCACACAGAACCTGTCAAACTGAAGTTGTCAACAATGACTGACAAGAGTTCAATACTGAATTGTCACAGAGTTGTTGGACTGAAGGTGAGAGGGTACAATTTACAAGAGTACATTGAGCTACCTCCAGCATACACTCAAGAATACATCCCACTAGAGAAGAATAGCATTCCCACTCGTGAAACAGCAGCAGGGTGGACTCACCTTCTGAGCATAGCCGAAGAGATGCCAGATCTGTTGAACTGTCCTGCAGGACTTCTGATTGGCTATGACTGTGCACGGGCTCTGAAACCAAAAGCAGTGATATCAGGGGAAGAGTATGAACCTTATGCAGTCAAGACAGATTTAGGCTGGAGTATAGTTGGAGCCAAAATGCCTTGCACTGACATAAGGGATGGCGAAGGGTTCTGCCATCGTATCTCTGTGAAAGAACTTCCACCTATCACACCTGCCTCTGTGATCAAAGCATTAGAGAGAGATTTTCTTGACACAAATCCAAGAGAAAGGACAATATCCCAAGATGACATTCAATTTCTGCATCTCTTGAATGGGAAAATTCAATATAACGAAGAGGGACATCTGGAGATGCCTCTACCATTTAGAAAGCGTCCTCAGCTTCCAAATAACAAGCAGCTGGCTACAGTCAGATTGAAACATTTAAAAGGAAAAATGGAAAAGAGTCCAAAGTACAAGGAAGATTATATCAAATTCATGGACAATGTCTTTAGAGATGGTGATGCAGAAGAAACAAATGCCACCACAAAGGAAGGCAACACATGGTACATTCCGCACCATGGGGTGTATCATCCTAGGAAGCCTGAGAAGATTAGGGTCGTATTTGACTGCTCTGCCAAATGTGAAGGCACCTCTCTGAATGACCACCTCCTCACAGGACCTGATCTAACAAATACTCTGACTGGAGTGCTGTGTAGATTTCGCCAGCATCAGATCGCGATTAATTGCGATGTTGAGAAAATGTTTCACCGCTTCCACGTAACCCCAGAAGACCGGGATTTCTTGAGGTTCCTGTGGTGGGAAAATGGGAACACCGCAAGAGAGCCCAAAGAATACCGGATGCGAGTTCACATATTTGGAGCGGCATCATCGCCTGGATGTGCTAACTATGGCATGAAATACCTCACCAGCAAATATGAGAATGATTACCCATTGGCTGCAGTCTTCATCCGGAAAAATTTCTATGTGGATGATGGGCTTATCAGTGTCGATTCAGTTCAAAGAGCCAACCAGCTTGTGAATGAAGCACGGGAAGTCTTTAGTAAAGGACAGCTGCGCTTACACAAATTTGTCTCTAACAACAGAAAGGTTTTGGATGCAATTCCAGAGAGTGAACGGGCAAGTGCAGTGAAGGATGTGGACCTGAACTACAGCGAGCTTCCAATGCAGAGTGTGCTGGGAGTGAAGTGGAGCATAGAGACGGATGCGTTCTCATTCAATGTCGTCCTCAATGAAAAGGCAGCCACCCGGCGAGGAATCCTATCAACGGTAGCTAGTGTATACGACCCATTAGGATTTCTCTCTCCCTACATCTTGACTGGGAAAAGAGTGCTGCAAGAGATGTGCAAACGAGGTGTAGGATGGGATGAACATGTTCCCCTTGAACTGAAGCCAAAGTGGGAAACATGGCTCCATGACCTGGAAAATCTTGAGAAAATTCAAATACCAAGATGCTTCATTCCTGATCACCTCAGCACAATACGAAAAATTGAGCTGCATCATTTTTCAGATGCCAGCAACAATGGCTATGGGCAATGTTCTTATATCAGGATTGTTGCTGATGAACAAGTACATTGTGCATTAGTCATGGGTAAGGCCAGAGTGGCACCCACAAGGGTGGTCAGCATTCCACGCCTTGAGCTCACTGCAGCTACAGTCTCTGCCGCTATGAGTAGTGTCCTTAGAGAAGAGCTGGAGCTGAAGATAGACCAGGAGTTTTTCTGGACTGATTCACAGGTGGTGCTCGGGTACATCAAGAATGACGCCCGACGCTTTCATGTTTTTGTAGCAAATCGCGTCCAGAAAATAAGAGACACTACTGATCCTAGTCAGTGGTTATACGTCGAAACAAGCCAGAATCCAGCCTACCACGCATCTAGGGGTCTCAAGGTGGCAGACCTAATAGAATCAAATTGGCTCAGAGGACCAAAGTTCTTATGGGAACAAGAAATTGTTTTTAGCCAAAGATCCCCAGAGCTTCTTGTAGGTGACCCAGAGGTCAAAGTCCTGAAAACAGATGCTGTTGAAAGAGACAGCTTCCTCCATAGGCTGTCAAGACTCTCAGATTGGAATACAACCCTCAACATTATTGCTCGGATTCAGAGACTGGCACACAAAGACAGGTCTGGACCCATTAGTGTAGAGGAACGAAGAGGAGCCGCTCTTGTGCTCATCAGAGCAGCACAAAGAGAAGCCTTTGAAAAGGAGCTGAAATTGTTTAGTCAGGAATCCACAAAGCTACCAAAAACTCACAAGATGTATCAACTTGACCCTGTCTTTCAGAATGGATTGCTCAGGGTTGGTGGCAGGTTGAGAATGTCCTCCGCATCAGTTGAGTTGAAACATCCAGTTATCCTTCCTAAGGAAGGCATTGTCACACAGCTTATACTTGACCACTGTCACAAAAGGACTCCGCACCAAGGCCGAGGTCAAACCTTGAATGAGCTCAGAGCCAGCGGATATTGGATAATAAGTGCAAGCAAGGTAGTGGCCAAGCACATCAAGAGTTGTGTCACTTGCAGAAAGGTGCGTGGACGGACTGAAGAACAGCGAATGGCAGACTTGCCTGTTGACCGAGTAGATCCATCTCCTCCATTCTTGTACACCGGAATTGACTGTTTCGGGCCATTTAACACGAAACAAGGTCGAAAGGAATTCAAGCGGTATGGTCTGTTGTTCACATGTCTAAGCTGCAGGGCCATCCACTTAGAAATGTTGGAGGATCTCACAACAGACGCATTTTTGAATGTTTTGAGATGCTTCATAGCAATTAGAGGAGCGGTAAGACAAATCCGATCTGACCAAGGTACTAATTTCCTTGGAGCAAAGAATGAGTTGGAGAGAGGTCTAATGGAACTTGACAAGGAAAGGATTTCAACTTACCTTGCAAGAAAGCAATGTGACTTCCTGATGAATGTGCCTGAAGCAAGCCACATGGGAGGCATTTGGGAATGCCAAATACGGACGGTTAGGAGCGTGATGAGTTCTATTCTGGCACAGGCTAAAGGGAGACTGGATGACACCTCTTTGAGGACATTCTTCTATGAAGCCATGTCAATTGTTAACAGTCGTCCACTCACAACAAACATAATCAATGATCCTAAAGGTGTTGAACCTTTGACACCTAACCATTTGCTCACAATGAAGTCCATTGTGCCCCTCGCGCCTCCAGGCAAATTTGTCCGGGAAGATTTGTATGCCAAGAAGAGGTGGCGTAGAGTGCAGTACCTCTCGGAACAATTCTGGAGCAGGTGGCGCAAGGAATACCTGGCCAGCATAAGCCTCAGACAACAGTGGCATGTGCCCAGAAGAAATGTGCAAGTTGGGGATGTCGTTATTGTCAAGGATGACAATATTCCCAGAAATGAGTGGAAGCTAGCCAGAGTTGTCGAGGCAAGGGCAGATGGTGATGGTCTTGTGCGAAAGGTCAAAATTCAAATAGGACAAAGTAATTTAGGAAAGAAAGGTGAGCGCATAACGCAACTTTCTTCACTTGAGCGTCCAGTTCAAAAATTAGTGGTGCTAGTGGAGCAGAATTCATAGACTAGTATCCTAAAACATTAAACAGGAAATATTAAACTTTCAGACTAAGCTGTTCAAAACCAAGTATCAAAAATTACTTGCTAAATGTATAGGAAAATTACACGATTTATTCAGTTTATTCAGAATATGGTTAACATAAATCTTTGTAATTTTGGTGGCAGTGTAGCTGTCGCTGAAAGCATGTATGTGTCATTTCTTTCTTTAAGCCTTTAAGGTATTTATTTGTTATGTTATTATTACAATAATGCACTGTAAATATTAATAGTAATTTGCCTATGTGAGTTTTGTTTTACAAGGGTTGCAGAAATAGTGACACCTACAGGTTAAACTAGTGAGCTGCATTTAATTTAAGTTTCTGTGGTCATGTGATTAGCCTAACTAATAGCAGTGCAAAATGTGCATGCAGTTTGTTGGTGCTACGCTGTACACGGAGTTAGATGCTAAAGAAGAGAATAATTAAACAGTAAAGCGTTACAGCAACTCCTAGATTTCTGGTCGGAAGGCGCACACGGTATGTTAGTTTGTGATGTTGTGCATTTCATGTTTGTGATGTTGTGCATTTCATGTTTGTGATGTTGTGCATTTCATGTCTGTATTGCAATGTAATAGCGCAATGTTTCCTAGGGCCATTAATGCTAGTTTAATATGTGAGCAAGATGAATGAATACTCATGGACTCTTAAGAACATGCTTATGTACAATATGCTCATGTGAGAATGTGTTATGCACTTTATTTCAGTTTTTCACGGTGTTTGACGGTGTTTGATGGTGTTTGACGGTGTTTGACGGTGTTTGATGGTGTTTGATGGTGTTTGACGGTGATTGAATGCGCTTAAGTTGTGAAGGAATGCAATTAAAGAAACGACAAACATCAGTTGAAGCGTACGTTTTAATCTGACCAGAAGAATAAGTTTGGGAGCAGCTACAACAGATATTGTGAAAAAGTTCATTATGGATTTATATGAAGTCTGTATGGCGTTAAGAGCAGCCGTAGTCCCAGCAGTCTGGAATTAAAGAAGATTTGAGCTCCATCCAGAGGCAGAAAGGATCTGCATCTCTAGTATCTCCATAAATTCGTGTGGGGCTCGGCGAAAGGAGAGAGGGAGAAAAAAGATTATTATGACTGCAAAGTAGTAGAACAGAATCTAGTCAGGGTAGGCTTGAGTAAACAAATATGTTTTAAGCTTAGACTTAAACACTGAGACTGTGTCTGAGTCCCGAACACTAATAGCAAGACTGTTGCATAACTGTGGGGCTCTATAAGAGAAAGCTCTTCCCCCTGCTGTAGCCTTCACTATTCGATACCGTCAGATAGCCTGCATCTTTTGATCTAAGTAGGCGTGGCGGATCATAGAAAACCAAAAGATCGCTTAGATATTGTGGCGCGAGACCATTTAGTGCTTTATAGGTTAATAAAAGTATTTTATAATTAATGCGAGATTTTACTGGGAGCCAATGCAGTATTGATAATATCGATGTGATGTGGTCGTATCTTCTAGTTCTAGTTAGGACTCTAGCAGCTGCATTCTGGACTAACTGGAGCTTATTTATATTCCGACTGGAACATCCAGACAGTATGGCATTACAATAATCTAATCTATAGGTGACGAATGCATGAACTAGTATTTCCGCATCATGTAGTGACAATATATTTCTTATCTTAGAAATATTTCTGAGATGAAAGAAGGCTATCCTAGTAATATTATCTACATGAGCATCAAATGATAGGCTGGAGTCAATAATCACTTCAAGGTCTTTAACTGCTGCACATGATGAAACAGAAAGACCATCCAGAGTAACCATGTGATCAGAAAGAATACTTCTAGCTACACGTGGGCCTAATAAAAGTATTTCTGTTTTATCAGAATTAAGTAGAAGGAAGTTAGTTAACATCCAACGTCTAATGTCCTTTACACAATCCTCAACTTTACTAAGCTTCTGTCTGTCCTCTGGCTTCGCTGAAACACACAACTGTGTATCATCAGCATAACAGTGGAAGCTAATTCCATGTTTACGAATAATTTGACCTAGGGGTAGCATATATAAAGTAAAGAGCAGTGGGCCTAAAACAGAACCCTGTGGAACTCCAAAATTAACCTCAGTACGTACGGAGAATTCACCATTTACATCTACGAACTGATAACGATCGGTCAGATAAGACCTGAGTCAGGAGAGGACTGTTCCCTTAATACCAACAACATTTTCTAATCTATCAAGGAGAATAGTGTGATCTATAGTATCAAAAGCTGCACTAAGGTCGAGTAACACAAGCAGCGAGACACAACCCTGATCAGAGGTCAGTAGAAGGTCATTTACTACTTTAACTAACGCTGTCTCTGTGCTATGATGAGGTCTAAATCCTGACTGATATATTTCATGAATGTTATTCCTATCTAAGTACGAGCATAACTGCTTTGCTACAACCTTTTCTAAGATCTTAGAGATGAAGGGGAGATTTGATATTGGTCTATAGCTGGACAATTGAGACGGGTCAAGCTCAGGTTTTTTAATCAAGGGTTTAATAACTGCTAGAAGTGGTTCAGAAGTGGTTTTATGCCTCGCCCTTTACGCACCGAGATTTGACCGGATTCCTTGAATCTTTTAATTATATTGTGCACTGTAGAAGGTGAAATGACCAAAATCCTACCGATTTGTCTTTGGGGAATGTTCTTCTCAAAGTGTTGGATTATTTGCTGACATATCTGTTGGCAGATTGGTGAGCCTTGACCCGTCCTTACTCTTGAAGGACTCGGCCTTTTTTGAAGGCTCCTTATGTATATGATTAGACGATAATTAGACCTCACCTGTTTCACATCACCTTCTTCTTTCAACTCGTCACATCGCTATTAATCCTAAATGACCCCTGTCCCAACTTTTTTGGAACATGTTGCAGCATCAATTTCAAAATGAATGTTCATCTTCCAGAAACTTTGCAGTTGATTAGGTAAAACATCAAATACATCGTCTTTATCTTTTTTGTTTAAATACAAGTCAATGTACGTTTACAAATGACTCCTCATTGTTTTATTAGCATTTTCCATACTGTCCCAACTTTTTCGGTATTGGAGTTGTCTGTCACTACATGATGCAGAAATATTAGTTCATGCATTCGTCACCTCTAGACTAGATTACTGTAACGCCTTACTGTCTGGATGTTCCAGTAGGAGCATAAACAAACTCCAGTTAGTCCAGAATGCAGCTGCTAGAGTCCTAACTAGAACCAGAAGATACGACCACATCACCCCGATCTTATCCACACTGCATTGTCTCCCAGTGAAATCTCACACTGATTATAAAATACTATTATTAACCTATAAAGCACTGAACGGTCTCGCGCCATGCAACTTTGATCAAAAGATGCAGACTCTTTGATGAAACATTGAATAGTGTTTTTGTAAAATGATGTTGAAACACAGACACACACACACACACACACACACACACACACACACACACACACACACACACACAGATATTTAAAATAACAGAGAATGCCACACAAGTTATTATAATTTATGAATGTACAGTCAAAGATTGAACATTTACATTTAGACAGCTTTACCATAAAATGGCAGTTGATTTGTGTAAGTGTGTGAGGAATAGTCTGTAATATATCACACAGACGTGTGTGTGTGTGTGTGTGTGTGTGTGTGTGTGTGTGTGTGTGTGTGTGTGTATAAAGGCATTAAATAAATGTTATGGGTTTTTTTTTAATTACACCGTACCATGTACATCAATGTGTATATATAAACTACATGTGTGTTGGGGGGGGGGGGGGGGGGGGGGGTGTAGTATGCTAGAGTACGAGGCGTATGAGTTCCACTCTGCTCTGTGAAATCCACCTTCATCTTCTGTTTCTCCATCACTGCCTCCAGCTCTGTTGCCTTTCTGACATCCTGAGAAAAAAACACTCATCATGTATACACATCATTAGCGTGTGTGTGTGTGTGTGTGTGTGTGTGTCTGTGTATGTGTGTTTACCTCCAGCAGTGCCTTCTGTACGGCAACTTGTCTGTACACCCTTGCTCCTTCTTCAGGAATAACAGCGCGAAGTTCCTCTTTATTCAGAGAGAATAGCTGAGCTCCTGTTAACACACAAAGACACTGTGTAGTCCTGCACACACACACACACACACACACACACACACACACACACACAGATATTAATAAATTAATAGATAATATTTTATAAAAATTTGACAAGAGGCAGTGATTCACACAGGCCACTATAGGGAGCCGGAGCACAGACTCCCCTTTTACTAGACCATTAAAAATAAAGAGAATTAGAGTCACACCAGTAACTTTGTTCCAACAAGAGTAACACACACTTTCTGTCAAACTGTCAATCAAAGTAGTGTGTGCTGATTTATAGCCCTTTGTGCTTCTCAGGCCGACATTTCTGTAAGTGGCCTAATTTATGACCGGGGTGGGGGGGTAACCCTATCGATTGTATCAGTGGGTCAATCTAGCTCCTGTGTGTCTGGGCAGTGGTGGAGAGGGGTGTGTGGGGGAGTGGCCCCCCAACAAAGGTGTTCATGTTAATGAGTCTGTTTGTTTTTTTTGTTTTTTTTTTTGTGGGGGGTGAAATACGTCTGAAAAGCGTATCAATGGTTAATATGGGCATGTGTTTGTGTTACTGTGTGGGGTTATTTTGTTTGTGTAAACACACTGTTAGAAAAGCATAATGTTTGAATGTGTACATATATGAGTAGAATATTTGTTTGTGAAATAAATGAAAACAAATGTAAATGTACTGGTCTAGTTTATTATTATTATTGTTGTTGTTGTTGTGTGTGTGTGTGTGTGTGTGTGTGTGTGTGTTATTATTTCTGTGTCTGTGTTATTATTTCAGACATCAGATGTTTCTCATCTATATTAAATGTTTTCTACACATTTGATCATTTTAGAAAATGTTTGAAGGATTTTTACACGCACCCCTGCTCTCATCAGACAGAACCTGGATTGGGAAACACTGGGTTAGTTACTCGTCTGACCAATGTGTTTAACTTACTCTCCATCATCACTTTTATTCTGAGTAACATTCATTATTCACACAAAAACTACTTACACACCAATCCTCACTAATATCAGGATACTCGCTCTCATTAAGGGAAAACCAGAAAAATACATTTCTGCAGATATTTAAGTAAACTTACTCAGTGTATGAGTTCTGCTTCTTTATCTAATGATCTGCTGAGTGTTTCTAGCTCCTGTTATTTTATTTTAGCTTATATATTTGTATAGATTTGTATAGCTCTGACAGTTGTTTGTGCACAGCTGAATGAAGTCACGAGATAATAAATGAAAGTAATGAAATGATAATGTGTGTGATGTAGATTTGACCAGACTTTTAATTCTGTTCTCTGTATTTGCAGCGTTTTCAGGCTTATACTTTCAGTATTTACAGGCCTTTGCTCGATGAATCAGAAAGCTGTATGATGATAAACCATATCTCTCTGTGTGTGTGTGTGTGTGTGTGTGTGTGTGTGTTTATTACCCTAACTCACTGCCCCTCCCCCTCTGCAGAATAAACGGTTAGGAAGTGAAAGTGAAAGTCAGTCTCCATTTTGTGTGGAGGGGAAAATACACCATTTCAGGAGTAAAAACACAGTGAGTATCTACATCTAAAGCTATAATATATAAACACACTGAATGTACACTAGATGCAGAAGAGTTTTGTGGGTTTGTACTGAAGTTTGAATGTACACAGGTTGTTTTATGACTTGATACAGAGACTATTTCCTGTAAGTGAACTCTGTGCTGATACAGGGTTTGATTTAACACATCGATGTTGGAGTGAAGTAAACGTGTGTCCTGCTGTAATCTGGAGAAGGAGACATGACCTCCAACATGAGTGTGTCTGGAAAACAGGACTTAAAGAGAGACGAGAGGTGAGTTACTTTTCCATTCACCAGCAATAAACACACACCGTCTCATGGAACAGATCTGTATCTCTAAACACTCACTAGTTAACAGAGGAACTAGACTTTGGTTTAAGGTGTTTAATAGCAGTGAATATATCACTGATCTGATATAAGTACAGTTTAGAGAAATCATTCACTGAGAGAAGAGTAAAAAGGACTGTGTAATGTGGAGGAGAAGAGCAGCGTAGCTTTGAGTCAGTGAACTCTACAGGCTTTAAGACCCAGTTGAGTCAGTTATCTGTGATTGGGACACCTGACATCAGTGTAATTCCTGAGGTATGGGGCGTGTCTCCTGAGGTATGGGGCGTGTCTCCTGTTTGAATAAGTGTGCAGACTGGAGCTGAATTAAAAAGATGGAATTATTGGTGTTTAATGATGAACACATTGTGTAACAGTGCTGAGACAGCAGAGTATTAATTATTGCTGATATTTCTGTTTAATTCTAGAATGATGGAGGGAAAGAGATCAGACTCACCAGAACCCAGCTGTGTGTCCATGAAGAGTGACCAGTCAATGGATCATCCATTTACCTTCAGAGACAGAGCCAATTCTCCTGATGTGAGGTCAGTACAGTGAGGTGTTTTACAGCAGTGTTCCACCTGATCAAACTCACTGGTCTCATTCTGAAGCCCTTCGTGATCTTTATCAGGTGTTGAAGCAGTAAAACACTAAACTGTGCAGTGCTGCAGCTCTCGGACTGGCAGTGAGGAAAACTGCTTTAAGAGTTCAGTTCAGCCTGCAGTCCCTGAGCTGGAGGGTCTGTGGTGCTACACAACAACATTTACACCTGGACATTAATGACTAGATCACTATTTTATTCATAAACATGTTAGTGTCAGTGAGAAATCCTGAAATCAGTGTATTGTGTTAAGAGGATAGTGTTAAATATCTGTCTCTGTATGTATTAGTGTGTGTTGTGCAGCTATGAATACATACAGTCTATATCACATCATGTGTTTTATTTCTTCACAGACCACAACAGAAGAAATCAAACCTCAGCAGAAATCAGTTGGACTCCATATTCAAGGTGTGTGTCTTTTTAATGTGTGTAACTTGTGTGTGAGCAGGTTGCAGGTTTTTTATTTAAGATCATGACAATTTACAGATTTATTGATGTGCAGCAGCATTATGGGTAATCAGGCAGAATTTCAGCTGTAACTGTGGTAATAGAAAGAGACTTTTATTCTTTTCATAAAATAAAAGCATCTCTCAGTGTGTAACATTATAATATTTAGATGTGTTCCTGTGTGTTTCTAACCAGGAGCTGGAACACAAAGTCATCACTCTGATAAAGAATGAGCTGAAGAGGTTCAGGAAGCTCCTGAGTCCAGATTACCCAGCATGCACTGAGAGGGAGGTGCAGGATGAGGAGGATCTGCACAGTGTCAGAGAGGGAGCGCTGAAGATCACACTGCACGTCCTAAAGAACATGAACCACACAGATCTTGCTAACACACTGCACAACAGTAAGAGCTCTGAGTCATGGCTTTATTCCATCAGGTTCACTTCAGAGAGAGGAAATAGTTTTAGATAGGAACACTTTTAGTTTTAAGTTCGAGTTTAGTATCATGTACATCTGCTGCTTTTCTGTTCTGTTCGTGGTCCAGCTTGTGGTGACTCTGTACAATGGTCCTGTTCCTTCAGGAATATTTACTACATGAATCAGGAATGAACAGCAGCATTTGAATTTGACATTTAATCCTGTGTTCAGTGATTTTACATTAAAACATCTTATTGCTTTGTTTATTAGAGTCTGTGGCCCCTGTGTATGAGACAAATTTGAAATCCAGCCTGAGAGAGAAGTTTAAAAGAATTAATGAAGGAATCTCACAGCATGGAAGCTCAGCACTTCTGAATGAGATCTACACAGAGCTCTACATCACAGAGGGTTGGAGTGGAGACGTCAATAATGAACATGAGGTGAGACAGATTGAGACAGCGTCCAGGAGACCAGCAGCACAGGAGACACCCATCAAATGTAATGATCTCTTTAAAGACACGTCCATCAGAAGAGTGCTGACTAAAGGAGTTGCTGGAATTGGAAAAACAGTCTCTGTGCAGAAGTTCATTCTGGACTGGACTGAAGGAAAAGCAAATCAGGACGTCACCTTCATGTTTCCACTTCCCTTTAGAGAGCTGAATCTGATGAAGCAGGAACATCTCACTCTGATGGATCTTCTTCATCACTTTTTCCCTGAAATGAGAAAACTACAATTAATAGACTCCTACAAAGTGGTGTTGATCTTTGATGGTCTGGATGAGTGTCGACTTCCTCTAAATTTCCAGAAGAATGAGAGATTGTGTGATGTGACAGAGTCAGCCTCAGTGGATGTGCTGCTGACGAACCTCATCAAGGGGAATCTGCTTCCCTCTGCTCTCCTCTGGATAACCTCTCGACCAGGAGCAGCCAATCAGATCCCTCCTGAGTGTGTAGACCAGGTAACAGAGGTACGAGGGTTCAGTGATCCTCAGAAAGAGGAGTACTTCAGGAAGAGGATCAGTGATCGGAGCCTGGCCAATAAAATCATCTCACACATGAAGTCTTCAAGAAGCCTCTACATTATGTGTCACATCCCAGTCTTCTGCTGGATCTCAGCCACTGTTCTAGAGAGAATGTTGGGTGAAGCAGAGCGTGGAGAGATCCCCAAGACTCTGACTCAAATGTTCACACACTTCCTGATCTTTCAGATCAAACACAAGGACCAAAAGTACCATCAGAAATGTGACCCTGATCCTCAGCAGACCAGAGAGAGTATCCTGGCACTGGGAAAACTGGCTTTCCAACAGCTGGAGAAAGGAAACCTGATCTTCTATGAGGAAGACCTGAGAGAGTGTGGCATTGATGTGAGAGAAGTGTCAGTGTACTCAGGAGTGTGTACCCAAATCTTCAGAGAGGAGTTTGGGCTTCACCTGGGGAAGGTGTTCAGCTTTGTACATCTGAGTGTTCAGGAGTTTCTGGCTGCTTTATACACATTTCTCTCCTTCATCAGCAGAAATGTAACAGAACAACCAACCACTGATCTGTCTGATCTTCTCACCAAGTCAGACATGTCTGATCTCCTCATGAGTGCAGTGGACAAGGCCTTACAGAGTGAGAATGAACACCTGGACCTGTTCCTCCGCTTCCTTCTGGGTCTCTCACTGGAGTCCAATCAGACTCTCTTACGAGGCTTAATGCCCCAGACAGGAAGCAGCTCTCACAGCAAACAGGAAACAGTCGAGTACATCAAGGAGAAGATCAGGGAGAATCCATCTCCAGAGAAATCCATCAATCTGTTCCACTGTCTGAATGAACTGAATGATCATTCTCTAGTGCAGGAAGTACAGACTTACCTGAACAGAGAAGATTACAGACGTCTCAGGGGAACCAGACTCTCTCCTGCTCAGTGGTCAGCTCTGGTGTTTGTGTTACTGAACTCAGATCAGGAGCTGGATGAGTTCGATTTGAGGAAATATGACCGATCAGAGGAATGTCTTCTGAAGCTGCTGCCAGTGGTCAAAGCCTCCAGAAGAGCTGAGTGAGTATTTTTATTTATAAATGTATTACTGCATGGTTTTATTATTTTAATGTAACACTGAACTGCACTGTTTGGATTAATGCTGGTTAATAATTACTCTAATCATCTTTAAACAAACCTCTGGTACCGTTACAGAAGAGTTTCACTTTTTACACCAACACGTTACGTCTGCACTGAGGGCGGGGCCATGTGGACAAAACCTCCTATCACCATTTATTACCTTTTCTCTAAAACTGATGAAGAAATGATCTCTACAGAATAACTGCATGTATTCATCACTGCTTTCTGATCATTTTGTGATCTAAACACCAGTGAAAGGCACTTTTTCTTTTCTCCTTTCATTTGAAAGTGACATCGAACAGAACTTCACAAACGAGAAGAAGAAAAACAGAACACTGTCACCATGGGAACAATATGAATACAACATGTGACATTGGTGATATAGAGGATATAGGAAAATATCTATCAATAGACATGACTGATTATTCTATTTTCTGGTCCTATGATGTGTATCAGCGTATCACACTGCCCAATCTGCACTGAGGGACACGTGAGAGTGTCCTGGAAAACAATCTTTCCAACCTAAGTTAAACACTTCAGAGACAGAGGTTTTGTAGATGCCAAAGGTCATCAAACTTTATTGAAACAACAAAGTGAGACAGTCTGCAGAAAGTCTGAATTATATACACACACACACACACACACACACACACACACACACACACACACACACGTCTTTATATACTTTTCTGAAGCAGTAAAATTATCCCTAGGCGGGGCATTAACCTCTTCTTTCTAAAAACAAACCAATCTCCATCGCCTTCATGAATTATTCATATCTATATGATACCTTACATTTGTGGTGCATGCGTTGTGAGTTGGATTTTCTTAAAGGTTTTATTGGGACAAGGTAATTTTTGCAGCGTATGCACCTTGCGTTGAATTTTCTGAAAGGTTTCATCAGGACAGGATTTTTAATGGAAGTATAATAGTGCCAAATGCCCTGGCATGTTGAATTACATAACCTGAATAAAAACTTATCGCAAGACCCAGATTTTTTGCAGCCTGAATTTGTGAGGATGAATTGCAGAGGAAACTAATTCAAGCACTGATATTGTGGTGTTTTTTATCCGATTTGTGACAAATTGCTGGGCAGAAAAATTCAAGTATTGTTATAGCGATTTTTTATTCAGGTAATGTAATTCAACATGCCAGGACATTTGGCACTATTATACTTCCATAATTTTTACCCTGTCCCAAATTTCCCCCTTATACCTTAATGACCTTCTGGCTTTAGTCCCAGCCTGGTACACGTCCTCCTGGAAATCTGATCTGTTATTGTGACACTGGTATTGAAGCTTAAAGGGCTTTGATTGGAAACACAGTTCTGGTGAATGTCTAATTGCTCATTTATTGCCAGAGTAAAGCTGCTTTAGACAAAACACACGGTTCTTCTAACTCCGTTTACACAGGACATACAGAGATGCAGAAAAACACCTGATGTTCAGTAACACATAGACGTCTTCTAGCTCACTACACACTTACAATAGAACTTGATTAAAACTCTTCTGTGCTTTTTCACTTTCACACCGACCTTGTTTGGTTTGGACCGATCAGACTTTCTCTTTAGATTGGATCTGGTGTGGGATTAGTTTACAGGATGAAAGAGGATTGTCCTCGAGGACGGATTTCCAGTTAGCAAAACCATCATAATAATCCCTCTGTGCAGATCAAGGGATACGTCCTGTTTATAACTTTAATCCCTAACAAAAAATGTGTGAATATTTACCATAAACAAACAAACAAACAAACAAACAAATAATGCATGCACACACATAGACTCTCACATACACTCACACACACACTCACTCTCACACACACACTCACACTAACACACTCTCTCACTCACACACACACACACACAGACTTTTTTTGTTTACATGTGCTTCCCTTAAAAATGGTTTCCATTATTCAAACAAAAACCCTTCTGTTTTAATTTCAATAATAATAATAATAATAATAATAGTAGTAATAGTAGTAGTAGTAGTAGTAGTAATAATAATAATAATAATAATAATAATAATAATAATGCTGATGTGGTGTCCTGTCCTCTGATTTGTGTGTGTGAGAGAAACACACTCACATTTCTGTTACATGGTAAAGAGTAAGTGTGTTATGGCTGTGTGTGTGTGTGTGATCAGTGTTCTGATACTTCATCATTTCTCTTCCA